>NC_091205.1:9135551-9153051 GCF_040958095.1 Procambarus clarkii | reverse complement strand
ATAACGTAGATATATGACCGAACCTAACCAACCCTACCTAACCTAACCTAACCTATCTTTATAGGTAAGGTTAGGTTAGGTAGCCGAAAAAGGTAGGTTAGGTTAGGTTAGGTAGGTTAGGTAGTCGAAAAACAATTAATTCATGAAAACTTGGCTTATTAGGCAAATCGGCCCTTGAATAGTAGGCATAGAAGTGCGTTCTGGCTATTAGGTACGACATATATATATATATATATATGTTTCATTGAATATGACCGCATATTCTGTATTTATTATTTTCTGGTTTAGGGCTTCTATCCCTCTAACTATTTTCTTAGCATCAGGGCTTAATTGGAATAGGAGTTCTCCAAAACTCATTTTCGTACTTTTAAGGTGAAGAAAAGAAGTGATTTACTATAGAGTGTATTACACTTATTTGTATAATTTGCACGACGTTTCGAACCTCCATGGTTCATTCTCAAGTGAACAATCTTACAATACTAGTTGATTTTATACCCGCATTAGGTCAGGTGATAATACAATGAAGGTGAAAAACATGGGGGGATACATAAGGGATAAACATAGGGGCTGCAGAAGGCTTATTGGCCCATACGAGGCATCTCCTATCTAAACACAAAGATTAATCCAGTGTAATTGGCCTGTTATGTTGGACATTGTCTTCTGTGTTGGCATCGATATGTTCTTGTCTTGTCCTTACTAGGACAAGACAAGAACATATCGATGCCAACACAGAAGACAATGTCCAACATAACAGGCCAATTACACTGGATTAATCTTTGTGTTTAGATAGGAGATGCCTCGTATGGGCCAATAAGCCTTCTGCAGCCCCTATGTTTATCCCTTATGTATCCCCCCATGTTTTTCACCTTCATTGTATTATCACCTGACCTAATGCGGGTATAAAATCAACTAGTATTGTAAGATTGTTCACTTGAGAATGAACCATGGAGGTTCGAAACGTCGTGCAAATTATACAAATAAGTGTAATACACTCTATAGTAAATCACTTCTTTTCTTCACCTTAAAAGTACGAAAATGAGTTTTGGAGAACTCCTATTCCAATTAAGCCCTGATGCTAAGAAAATAGTTAGAGGGATAGAAGCCCTAAACCAGAAAATAATAAATACAGAATATGCGGTCATATTCAATGAAACATGTTTGAAAGAAAACCTGCTGCCAGTATACACCAATATATATATATATATATAAATGTCGTACCTAGTGGCCAGAACGCACTTCTCGGCCTACTATTCAAGGCCCGATTTGCCTAATAAGCCAAGTTTTCCTGAATTCATATATTTTCTCTATTTTTTTCTTGTGAAATGATTAAGCTACCCATTTCATTATGTATGAGGTCAATTTTTTTTATTGGAGTTAAAATTAACATAGATATCGGACCGAACCTAACCAACCCTACCTAACCTAACCTAACCTATCTTTATTGGTTAAGTTGGGTTAGGTAGCCGAAAAAGTTAGGTTAGGTTAGGTTAGGTAGTTAAGGTTGTCGAAAAAAAATTAATTCAGGAAGACTTGGCTTATTAGGCAAATCGGGCCTTGCATAGTAGGCCGAGAAGTGCATTCTGGCTACTAGGTACGACATAAATATATATATATATATATATATATATATATATATATATATATATATATATATATATATATATATATATATATATATATATATATATATATATATTATTAAATATGACCGAAAAAGTAAGATTAATAATTCTAACACGAATTTTCTCAATCTTTCGTACATTACGCTTCACTGTTGGAGGTAAATCAAAAATCACTTCTCCAAAATTCATTTTTATTTCTAGTCTGACGCGACACGGGCGCGTTTCGTAAAACTTATTACATTTTCAAAGACTTCACAAATACACAACTGATTAGTGTTACGTACCCTTATAAGATACGTAAGTGAATATATTAATATGTACATTTATAATTGTATGTAAATTACAAGCATGTATATTGTTATACTTATATGTTCTATGCAAATGCACATTCATGTTACAGTGTTGGCGTTAGGCCCAGCGTATCGTGGGAATGATTGTTTATTTCTTTGTGTGATCAGTTTTCCCACGGGAACTAATGATTTATATGTGATCATAAGTGGGTAACAGAGTGAAATAATAATTGAGTGAACTGTATCTGGCAAATTGTCGTGGGATCGTCCGTTGCTGGGTGTGCATGCCATTATTTCTTTCTGTATGCATATTTTAATTACTATGTAAAGAAACAATTGCTTTGTTTGTCTATATCAATATGTACTAATTATTCATTAAGTTAGTTTAAGATTACTCTTGTCACAATATAGTGCTCCATTGTTGAAATAATAAATATTGTAACTTTGGCAATTTATTCGCGGGGCAAGGCAATGTGTTTTTTGACTCTCATATTGTAGTTCAGTAGCTGAGCAGAAACCAGGGAGATATCATCTTGGAGTTAAGTCATTCTTTTGTTCTAGCCATATACATATATTAATATTGATTTAATGTCTGGAAGTTACAGTGATATTTTTAATGTGATATATATTGTGACCATATAATCATCTGTTTGCTTTTGAGATTTATTTAATATAATAGTATATATCTATACTTAGTATCTTTATTCTTCAGTCCTATGAAGATTCTATTTTGTGCTCATTACCCATTAAGGGGTTATACTGGTGATTCGCTATTGAGAACAGCAGTTGTGTCGTATCCCTAGACTTATTAAAGTTTGGCTGCTGTAGGATCACGAGCCGTAACGTACGATAGGTAACAAAGAGTTATGGGGGCCTGTCCGGGAGATATTGTCCCACTTAACTTAACTATGCTAATCTAACCTTGCCTTCCTAGGTACCAGTGTCAAGTGTCTCAGTGTGTTTCTTAAGAACTATTCCATGTGCCAAGCAAGCCTTCCTGTGTGTCAAGTAACAACGTTTCACGATTTTGAGGTAAGTCATCCTATATATTTTGTTTGTGCAGTGAGGCCAAGCGAATTTTCAGTGTGGTGACAATTTTACAGTGAAGTGTAGTGCAGTGCCATTGTTTTAATTATTGTTGTGAATTAAGTGCCAAGTGTTAGTAACGATGGAGGAGAAAGTTGCAGCGTTGGTGGCTCACCCAGACTTTGAAGGGATTCAGAACCTTAAAAAGACTGAGTTAATACAAATGGCAAATCATTTGGATTTGACCGCCAGCAATAGAATGGTTAAAGCCCAAATATTGAAAGTCATTGTGACGCATTTTGTTGAGAATGGGGATTTAGAGGAAGAAATTCTAGAAGAGTTAAGAGAGGAGTCGAGTGATCAGATGACGTTAAAGCGTCTTGAGTTAGAAGCTCGCCAATTAGAGCTTGAAGCTCAAAAAGAACAGAAAATATTAGAGGCTGAAGCTCAGCAAAGGGAGCTAGAGACTAGGTGTTTAGAAATTGCGGCACAAAACCAGAGAGGTTTAATTGAGTTGCAACTTGAAGCCACAAAGAAGCAACAATTAGAGATTCAACAACAAATGGCTGACACTAACTTCAGGCTTGAATCACAGCGTATGGCAGCTGGGCATGGAAATACTAGTAATGTTTCAACAAATAGTGATAATAATCCCATCAGGATGAATAAGTATATAGAGTTGCCCAAGTTCAATGAGGAAGATCCTGAGGTTTTCTTTGCACATTTTAATAAAATTGCCATCAGTATGAACTGGCCAAGGGATCAGTGGGTAGCCATTATGCAGTCTCAATTCAAGGGGCGTAGTCAGGAGGTTTTCACATCCCTCCCTGACGCTCATAGTTTTGATTATGACTTTGTAAAGAAAAGCATCCTCAATGCATACCAGCTAAATCCAGAGGCACACAGGCAAAAGTTCAGGAACCTAAGGAGAATCAAGGATCAGACAATAGCCGATTTTACTCGTCAGAAGACGAATTTTTGCAACAGATGGTTAAAGTCACTTGCAGTCACTGATTTTGATGCTCTAAAGAATCTTCTCATAATGGAAGAAGTATTGTCCTGTCTTCCAGACCAGTTGTCTACTTTTATGGCAGAACAAAAGAATGTAACCGATATTGATGAGCTGTCAAAGCTCGCGGATGAGCATGAGTTGCTGACTAAGGCCCCGTTTACGGCCACTTCACCTAAGTCTAGTCGTAGAGTAAATTTCAATGCTCACCGTACTCCTTATCAGTATAAGTCTCCTCCTGGTGCGACAGTTACTCCCGTGAACTCTTCTCTTACTAACCCTAAGATGGTTACTCCATTGCCAGGATCATCTAAGCCTAGTAATGCTAATTCTAAACCGGCAGTTGGTTATACCAGTGTGTCCACTGTCAAACATTGTACCCATTGTAAGAGAAGGGGGCATATGATTTCTTCATGTTTTAGTTTGCATCCTGAACTCCGACCAACTGGTCTTATTATGAGTAAAGGAGTGCAACCTATTAATTCTTCATGTATTACAGTCAGTCCCAATTGGATGGCTGAATTCAAACCCTATATGTCCACAGGTACCTTATTATGTACTAATGGTAGACATAAGACTGTTCAATTACTCCGTGATACTGGAGCTTCACAGTCTCTTATTACCCAGAAGGTACTTGATGATGTTGACACCCGAGATCTGGGTGAAGTTGTGCTTCTCCAGGGTATTGCCGGAAGTGTGCAACCAGTGTCCTTATTGCAAGTTAACCTTGATTCTAAATATACTTCAGGATGGTGTAATGTTGGTGTAAGTAAACAACTGCCCATTCCTGGGGTAGACATTATTCTAGGTAATGATTTTGGCAACCAAATGGTTGTAGGGCCCAAGTGTCCCATCATGTTAACTAAACCCCATAATGTATTAGCTCAACCGGAAGCAGATGATGATATTATTTACCCTGCTTGTGTTGTTACTAGATCAATGGGAAAAACAGGTGAGAGTAATCCTGTCTTCACTAAGGTTGCTGATCCCAAGACCAGGACCCCTTCAGTAAAGGAGTGGGAGGTGGATCTTGAGGATTCTTTTATGACTCGACTGGATGATGAGAGTGAGGCCGTAGTAGAAGCCCCGCCGAACCTAAATCACAAGGAAAGTGAAGGTGAGGAGGCTGAACTATCTGTACCTTGCCCGCTTGTCTCCAGTGCGCCAGTTGTCGAGAGTGAGGCCGAAGTAGCTATGACTCCATTTTATACTGATCAATCGGGAAAAGAGATCAAGCTACTAGGTTCTTGCCCGCTCGCTGCTGAGTCTGAGTCATTGCCCTTAAGTGTTGTACAGACTACTGATCCTAGTTTAAGTAAGTGTATTTCTGAGGCTCCTGATAATATTGATGCATTGGAGGAAGGGACGGGTTTCTTCTTCAAGGATCGACTTCTGATGAGAAGGTGGAGACCCAAGGGAACTCCCTCTTCAGAGGATTGTGAGATTAGAACCCAACTCGTTGTCCCCAATGATTATCGTAGGCAGGTCCTGCAGGCTGCACATGATGACCCCATGGGAGGTCATCAAGGTATCACGAATATGTACCCTAAGATAAGTAAATATTTTTTCTGGCCAAAGTTAAAGAAAGACGTGGTCAGATATTGTCATAACTGTATACCCTGTCAAATTGTTGGTAAACCAAATCAATCTGTACCTAGAGCACCATTGCAACCTATTGTAGTTCCTGATGAACCATTTACTCATGTTGTAATTGATTGTGTGGGTCCTTTACCTAAGACTAAATCGGGTAACATGTTTTTGTTCACTCTCATGTGTATGACTACTAGATTTCCTGAAGCTTATGCTCTACGGAATACCAAGGCTCATAATCTCATCAAGTGTCTTGAAAGATTCTTTTCGTTGTTTGGAATGCCTAGAGTTATTCAGAGTGATAATGGGGGAAATTTTGTTTCTAAAGTTTTCAGAACTTTTTGCGAATCCCGAGGGATTCGGCACAAATTGTCCAGTCCATATCATCCACAAAGCCAAGGTGGACTTGAACGTTTCCACCAGACTTTGAAACAAATGCTAAAGACAACCGGAGAAACTCATCCACGTAATTGGGATGAGAATCTCCCCCTTTGTGTTGTTTGCTGCTAGAGAAGGGCTACAAGAGTCATTGGGCTGTTCACCCTTTGAACTAGTGTTTGGTCACCAAGTAAGAGGTCCTCTTAAAATGCTACAAGAAAAGTTGTTGGGAGATGTCTCTGTTCATCAGAGCGGATTGTACTTGAGCGAGGTCAAGGCTAAGTTGTGTCGGGCTCGTGAGTTGGCGAAAGAACATCTGGGAAAGACTCAACAAGCCATGAAAGTACGATATGACAAGAAGTTCAAAGCTAAGCTAAGGTCGTTTGATGTCGGAGATTTGGTGTTGGTGTTGAAACCTCGTATGGGGACTTCCATGTCCCATAAGTTCGCAGGACCCTACCAAGTGGTAGACAAGGTGGGAGACCTAACTTATAAACTAATTAACCCTAATCTTTCAGAACCCCAAATGACTACACATTAACAGATTAAAAGCTTATGTTGGACCTGGTGTAGTAGCTTGTTTTAGTCGGGAAGAGTTACCACCTGAGGATAATTGTAGTGAGAGACATGATGTTAATATCCAACTTCTCAGTTCCAGTTCCAATGGCAGGGAGATGCTATGTCATTTACAGGAGGAACAACGTGATGAGTTCCAGGTTCTGCTGGACAACCATACATCTCTGTTTGGGGAGGTTCCTACCCAGACCCACCTCATCACACACGACATTCAGCTCCTGGACAGCACCCCCATTCGACAACATCCGTACCGAGTGAATCCCGAAAAGAGGAAAATTATGCAAGCAGAAGTGGAATATCTGCTCCAGCATGATTTCATTCGACCAAGTCAAAGTACTTGGAGCTCTCCGTGTTTGTTAGTGCCAAAACCAGATGGAACCTGGAGATTGTGCGTGGATTACAGGAAACTGAACAAGAACACTACAGTGGACGTTTTTCCTTTACCCTTGTTGGAAGAATGTATAGAGTCCATAGGTCATGCCGAATATGTAAGTAAGCTTGATTTGTCAAAAGGGTATTATCAAATTCCATTAACAGAGTATGCTAGAGAGGTTACTGCTTTTGTTACACCTGATGGTGCGTATGAATTTAATGTCATGCCATTCAGGTTGAGAAATGCACCTGCTACTTTTCAAAGACTTATGAATTTCTTACTCAAGGATGTGCCAGATTGTAGGGCCTACCTTGATGACATTGTTTTGTACAGTAAGAATTGGGCCGATCATCTCTTAGGCCTTAAGAACTTGTTTACAGTGTTAGAAAACGCAAAGTTAACCATAAATATGAATAAGTGTAGTTGGGCAAAAGGTACGATAACTTATCTTGGCCACGAGGTGGGACAAGGTAAGATTATCCCCTTACAAGATAAGATTCAAGCCATTGTGGACTACCCAGTGTTGACCAATAAGAAAGGAGTCCAACGGTTTATTGGTATGTGTGCATACTATAGGCGTTATTGTAGAAATTTTTCAACAGTAGCTGCTCCTTTGACAAACTTGTTACGCAAGCAAGTAAAGTTTCAGTGGACACAAGATTGTCAGAATGCTTTTCAGAACCTAAAGGGCATATTGTCCACCTCACCTATTCTTGCTAGTCCCCAATTTGATAAACCATTTATATTACACATTGATGCGTCAGATGTTGGGATAGGTGCTGTGCTTATTCAAGTTGGTTTAGACCAGATTGAGCATCCTGTGTATTACTATTCCAGAAAATTTAATGCAGCTCAGAGAAATTATTCCGTGGTAGAAAAGGAGGCGTTGGGTCTTATATTGTCAATCAAGAAGTTTGAGATTTACTTATCAGGAAATAAAGTGGTAGTATTTACAGACCACAACCCCCTTATCTTTATAAATATGATGAAAGTCAAGAACCAACGAATTCTGCGATGGTCATTGTTTTTGCAGGAATTTAATGTAGAAATCAAACATATTCCAGGCAGACAAAATGTTATTGCTGATGCTTTGTCAAGAAGTTTTGATGTACCATAAATGAAATGTTTCTTTTTACTTAACATTTTTACTTCTGAAAAAATGCCATTGATCTTCAATCCATTGCATTTTTTTTCTTGGAGGTGGAAGTGTTACGTACCCTTATAAGATACGTAAGTGAATATATTAATATGTACATTTATAATTGTATGTAAATTACAAGCATGTATATTGTTATACTTATATGTTCTATGCAAATGCACATTCATGTTACAGTGTTGGCGTTAGGCCCAGCGTATCGTGGGAATGATTGTTTATTTCTTTGTGTGATCAGTTTTCCCACGGGAACTAATGATTTATATGTGATCATAAGTGGGTAACAGAGTGAAATAATAATTGAGTGAACTGTATCTGGCAAATTGTCGTGGGATCGTCCGTTGCTGGGTGTGCATGCCATTATTTCTTTCTGTATGCATATTTTAATTACTATGTAAAGAAACAATTGCTTTGTTTGTCTATATCAATATGTACTAATTATTCATTAAGTTAGTTTAAGATTACTCTTGTCACAATATAGTGCTCCATTGTTGAAATAATAAATATTGTAACTTTGGCAATTTATTCGCGGGGCAAGGCAATGTGTTTTTTGACTCTCATATTGTAGTTCAGTAGCTGAGCAGAAACCAGGGAGATATCATCTTGGAGTTAAGTCATTCTTTTGTTCTAGCCATATACATATATTAATATTGATTTAATGTCTGGAAGTTACAGTGATATTTTTAATGTGATATATATTGTGACCATATAATCATCTGTTTGCTTTTGAGATTTATTTAATATAATAGTATATATCTATACTTAGTATCTTTATTCTTCAGTCCTATGAAGATTCTATTTTGTGCTCATTACCCATTAAGGGGTTATACTGGTGATTCGCAATTGAGAACAGCAGTTGTGTCGTATCCCTAGACTTATTAAAGTTTGGCTGCTGTAGGATCACGAGCCGTAACGTACGATAGGTAACAATTAGAACGTATCTCTGATTTTATATCTACATTTGAGTGAGGTGGGAAGGGTGATGTGGCATTAACACAAGACAGAACAGGAGGGGATATTAATAGGGTATTAAAAGTATCAACACAAGACAGAACAGAAACAATGGGTATTGAATAGAAGTGTTTGTAGAAAGCCTATTGGTCCATATTTCTTGATGCTTCTATATTGGAGCGGAGTCTTGAGGTGGGTAGAATATAGTTGTGCAATAATTGGCTGTTGATTGCTGGTGTTGACTTCTTGATGTGTAGTGCCTCGCAAACGTCAAGCCGCCTGCTATCGCTGTATCTATCGATGATTTCTGTGTTGTTTACTAGGATTTCTCTGGCGATGGTTTGGTTATGGGAAGAGATTATATGTTCCTTAATGGAGCCCTGTTGCTTATGCATCGTTAAACGCCTAGAAAGAGATGTTGTTGTCTTGCCTATATACTGGGTTTTTTGGAGCTTACAGTCCCCAAGTGGGCATTTGAAGGCATAGACGACATTAGTCTCTTTTAAAGCGTTCTGTTTTGTGTCTGGAGAGTTTCTCATGAGTAGGCTGGCCGTTTTTCTGGTTTAATAGTAAATCGTCAGTTGTATCCTCTGATTTTTGTCTGTAGGGATAACGTTTCTATTAACAATATCTTTCAGGACCCTTTCCTCCGTTTTATGAGCTGTGGAAAAGAAGTTCCTGTAAAATAGTCTAATAGGGGGTATAGGTGTTGTGTTAGTTGTCTCTTCAGAGGTTGCATGGCTTTTCACTTTCCTTCTTATGATGTCTTCGATGAAACCATTGGAGAAGCCGTTATTGACTAGGACCTGCCTTACCCTACAGAGTTCTTCGTCGACTTGCTTCCATTCTGAGCTGTGGCTGAGAGCACGGTCGACGTATGCGTTAACAACACTCCTCTTGTACCTGTCAGGGCAGTCGCTGTTGGCATTTAGGCACATTCCTATGTTTGTTTCCTTAGTGTAGACTGCAGTGTGGAAACCTCCGCCCTTTTCCATGACTGTTACATCTAGAAAAGGCAGCTTCCCATCCTTTTCCGTCTCGTAAGTGAAACGCAGCACGGAACTCTGCTCAAATGCCTCCTTCAGCTTGTGCAGATGTCTGACATCAGGTACCTGTGTAAAAATGTCGTCAACATACCTGCAGTATATGGCCGGTTTCAAGTTCATGTCGACTAAGACTTTTTGCTCGATGGTACCCATGTAGAAGTTTGCAAACAGGACACCTAGGGGAGAACCCATGGCGACCCCATCTACTTGCTTATACATGTGCCCATCCGGGCTCAAGAAGGGTGCCTCTTTAGTACAAGCTTGGAGTAGTTTCCTCAGAATACTTTCTGGCATGTCAAGAGGAGTACAGGCTGGATCACGATACACTCTGTCGGCTATCATTCCGATTGTCTCGTCCACAGGTACGTTGGTAAACAGCGATTCTACGTCCAACGAGGCTCTTATCCCTGTGGCCTGTGTGCCCCGCAGTAAGTCCACAAATTCCTTTGGAGACTTCAGGCTGAAGGCGCAAGGAACATAAGGAGTCAGCAGGCCGTTGAGTCGCTTTGCCAGTCTGTACGTGGGTGTGGGTATCTGGCTAATGATTGGCCGAAGTGGGTTTCCAGGCTTGTGCGTCTTGACATTTCCATACGCATATCCAGGTTTATATTCCCCAATGATCTTTGGCAGGTGGAGTCCGGATTTCTTGGCGTTTACAGTTTCGATCAGTTTGTTGACCTTTGCTTTTAATTCGGCTGTAGTGTCCTTCGTTACCCTTTGGAACTTAGTTTGGTCAGAGAGTATGATGTTCATTTTCGCCAGATATTCGTCTTTTTTAAGAATGACATATATTGGCGACTTGTCACCTCTCCTGACAACTATCTCCTTGTTCTCACGAAGGCTTTTAGCCGCCGCTTTAAGCTCGGGGGACAGTATGGTGCTTCTGTAGTTGCCTCGATTCTTTCCTCCTTCTGCAATAAGTTCTGCTTGTAAGGTATCTTTGGTAGTGACCTTCTTTTGTGTCTCGAGGTCGAATATGTCGTCCAACAGAATTTCCAACTCTACTTTCCGGGCCATTTCACTCGGTCTGGACATAACATGACAGTTTATGCCCAGATTTAGGAGAGTGACTTGGTCCTCAGTGAGGTTAATTCCTGCAAGGTTCAGGAAGCCATCTCTTGGTCGTGGAATTGCCATAGGTCCTCCATATAATGTTGTTAGTTTCTTGATAATGCCTCGTTTGCGAGGCACTACACATCAAGAAGTCAACACCAGCAATCAACAGCCAATTATTGCACAACTATATTCTACCCACCTCAAGACTCCGCTCCAATAAAGAAGCATCAAGAAATATGGACCAATAGGCTTTCTACAAACACTTCTATTCAATACCCATTGTTTCTGTTCTGTCTTGTGTTGATACTTTTAATACCCTATTAATATCCCCTCCTGTTCTGTCTTGTGTTAATGCCACATCACCCTTCCCACCTCACTCAAATGTAGATATAAAATCAGAGATACGTTCTAATCAGTTGTGTATTTGTGAAGTCTTTGAAAATGTAATAAGTTTTACGAAACGCGCCCGTGTCGCGTCAGACTAGAAATAAAAATGAATTTTGGAGAAGTGATTTTTGATTTACCTCCAACAGTGAAGCGTAATGTACGAAAGATTGAGAAAATTCGTGTTAGAATTATTAATCTTACTTTTTCGGTCATATTTAATAATATATGTCTACAGGAAAGACCGCTACCAAAATATACTAATATATATATATATATATATATATATATATATATATATATATATATATATATATATATATATATATATATATATATATATATATATATATATATATATATATATATATATATATATATATATATATATATATATTAGTATATTTTGGTAGCGGTCTTTCCTGTAGACATATAGTATTAAATATGACCGAAAAAGTAAGATTAATAATTCTAACACAAATTTTCTCTATCTTTCTTACGTTTCTTTTCACTGTTGATGGTAATTCAAAGATCAATTCTTCAAAATTCATTTTTATTTCTAGTCTGACGCGACACTTGAGCGCGTTTCGTAAAACTTATTACATTTTCAAAGACTTTAGTTTACAAACACACAACTGAAACTGAATAGAGCTTTGCACATCTTCGAGTTTATATCTACATTTGGGTGAGGTGGATGAGGTGAAAACGAACTTTCAACAATGGGTATTAAATTGATATTAAATTCTAACACAAGACAGAACACGAAACAATGGGTATTGAATGGAAGTAATTGTAGAAAGCCTATGGTCCATATTTCTTGATGCTTCTATATTGGAGCGGAGTCTTGAAGTGGGTAGAATATAGTTGTGCATTAATTGGCTGTTGATTGCTGGTGTTGACTTCTTGATATGTAGTGCCTCGCAGACGTCAAGCCGCCTGCTATCGCTGTATCTATCGATGATTTCTGTGTTGTTTGCTAAGATTTCTACTTAGAAATCTTAGCAAACAACACAGAAATCATCGATAGATACAGCGATAGCAGACGGCTTGACGTCTGCTAAGAAATCTTAGCAAACAACACAGAAATCATCGATTTCTGACCCCGTGCTGAACTATATGCTAGCACTCATGACCACATGCTGAGACTTACGACCACATGTTGGCACTCATTACCCCATGCTGGCACTCATGACGCTATGCTGGCACTCATGACCCCATGCTGGCACTCATGATCCTATGCTGGCACTCATGACTCCATGCTGGCACTCATGACTTCATGCTGGCACTCATGACTCCATGCTGGCACTCATGACTCCATGCTGGTACTCATGACTCCATGCTGGCACTCATGACTTCATGCTGGCACTCATGACTCCATGCTGGCACTCATGACTCCATGCTGGCACTCATGACTTCATGCTGGCACTCATGACTCCATGCTGGCACTCAACACTCCATGCTGGTACTCATGACTCAATGCTGGCACTCATGACTCTATGCTGGCACTCATGACTGTGCTGGCACTCACGATTCCATGCTGGCACTCTTGAAACCGTGCTGGCACTCATGACCCCATGCTGGCACTCATGACCCTATGCTTGCACTCATGACCCCATGCTGGCACTCATGACCCTATGCTTGCACTCATGACCCCGTGCTGGAACTCATGACTCTAAGCTGGCACTCATGACC
The DNA here is from genome assembly GCF_040958095.1 of Procambarus clarkii. NCBI lineage: Eukaryota > Metazoa > Arthropoda > Malacostraca > Decapoda > Cambaridae > Procambarus > Procambarus clarkii. Next base: position 9,139,905 of record NC_091205.1, on the reverse strand, counting down.
CCGTGCTGGCACTCATGACCCCGTGCTGGCACTCATGACCCCGTGCTGGCACTCATGAGGCTATGCTGGCACTCATGACCCCGAGCTGGCATTCATGACCCCATGCTGGCACTCATGACCCCGTGCTGGCACTCATGACCCCGTGCTGGCACTCATGACCCCATGCTGGCACTCATGACTCTATGCGTGCATTCATGACCCCGTGCTGGAACTCATGACTCTATGCTAACACTCATGACCCCGTGAAGGCACTCATGACCCCATGCTGGAACTCATGACTCTATGATGGCACTCATGACCCCGTGCTGGCATTCATGACCCCATGCTGGCACTCATGACTCTATGCTGGCACTCATTCCCCCATGCTGGCACTCATGACTCTTTGCTCACACTCATGCCCCTATGCTGGAACTCATGACTCTATGTTGGCACTCACGATTCCATGCTGGCACTCATGACTCTATGCTAGCACTCATGACTCTATGCTGGCACTCATGACCCCGTGCTGGCACTCATGACCCCGTGCTGGGACTCATGACCCCATGCTGGCACACATGACACTATGCTGGCCCTCATGACCCCATGCTGGCACTCATGACCCCATGCTGGAACTCATGACCCCATGCTGGAACTCATGACTCTATGCTAACACTCATGACCCCATGCTGGAACTCATGACTCTATGCTAACACTCATGACCCCGTGAAGGCACTCATGACCCCATGCTGGAACTCATGACTCTATGCTGGCACTCATGACCTCTGCTGGAACTCATGACCCCGTGCTGGCTCTCATGAGGTTATGCTGGAACTCATGACCCCGTGCTTGCACTCATGACTCTATGCTGGCACACATGACCCAATGCTGGCACTTATAACTCTATGCTGGCACACATGACCCATGCTGGCACTTATAACTCTATGCTGGCACTCATGACTCTATGCTGGCACTCATGCCCTCATGCTGGAACTCGTGACCCCATGCTGGCACTCATGACTCTATGCTGCCACTTATGCCCCCATGCTGGCACTCATTACACTATGCTGGCACTCACGATTTTATGCTGGCACTCATGATTCTATGCTAGAACTCATGACTCTATGCTGGCACTCATGACCCCGTGCTGGGACTCATGACCCCGTGCTGGCACTCATGACCCCGTACTTGCACTCATGACTCTATGCTGGCACTCATGATTCTGTGATGGCACTCAAAACTCTGTGACGGCACTCATGACCCCGTGCTGGAACTCATGACTTTATGCTGGCACTCTTGACCCCATTATGGCACTCATGACCCCGTGCTGGCACTCATGACTCCGTGCTGGCACTCATTACCCCATGCTGAAACTCATGACCCCATGTTGGCACTCATGACTCTATGCTAGCACTCATGACCCAATGCTGGCACTCATGACTCTATGCTAGCACTCATGACCCAATGCTGGCACTCATGACCCATGCTGGCACTCATGACTCTATGCTGGCACTCATGACCCATGCTGGCACTTATGACTCTATTCTGGCACTCATGACCCAGTGCTGGCATTCTTGACTATGCTGGCACTCATGACTCTATGATGGCACTCATGACCCCGTGCTTTCACCTATGACTCTATGCTGGCACTCATGACCCCGTGCTGGCATTCATGACTATGATGGCACTCATTCCCCCGTGCTAGCACTCATGACCCTAAGCTAGCACTCATGACCCCATTCTGGCTCTTATGACTCTATGCTGGCACTCATTCCCCCATGCTGGCACTCATGACTATGCTGGCACTCATGACTATACTGGCACGCATGACCCCGTGCTGGCACTTTTAACTCTATGCTGGCACTCATGACCCCGTTCTGGCACTCATGACTCTATGCTGGCACTCATTCACCCATGCTGGCACTCATGACTTATGCTGGCACTCATGACCCCGTGCTGGCACTTATGACTCTATGCTAGCATTTATGACAATGTGCTGGCACTCATGACATTATGCTAGCACTCATGACAATGTGCTGGCACTCATGACATTATGCTGGCACTCATGACATTATGCTGGCACTCATGACCCAGTGCTCGCACTCAAGACTCTGTAACCGCACTCATGACCCCGTGCTGGCACTCATGACATTATGCTGGCACTCATGACCCCGTGATGGCACTCATGACCCCATGCTGGCACTTATGACTCTAAGCTGGCACTCATGCCCCTCATGCTGGCACTCATGACCCTATGCTGGCACTTATGACTCAATGCTGGCACTTATGACTCAATGCTGGCACTCATGACCCTATGCTGGCACTTATGACTCAATGCTGGCACTCATGACCAAATGCTGGCCCTCATGACTCTATGCTAGCACTCATGACCCCATGCTGGCACTCATGACCTTATGCTGGTACTCATGCCCTCATGCTGGCACTCATGACCTTATGCTGGCACTCATGACCCAATGCTGGCACTTATGACTCTATGCTGGCACTCATGACCCCGTGCTGGCACTCATGACCTTATGCTGGTACTCATGCCCTCATGCTGGCACTCATGACCCTATGCTGGCACTCATGACCCCATGCTGGCACTCATGATTCCATGCTGACACTCATGACCCCATGCTGTTACTCATGCCCCCATGCTGGCACTCATGACCCCATGCTGTTACTCATGCCCCCGTGCTGACACTCATGACCCCATGCTGTTACTCATGCCCCCATGCTGGCACTCATGACCCCATGCTAGAACTCATGCCCCCTTACTAGTACTCATGACTCTATGCTGGCACTCATGACCCCATGCTGGCACTCATGACCCTGTGCTGGCACTCATAACTCGATGCTGGCACTCATGACCCCGTGCTGGTACTCATGACCCCATGCTGGCACTCATAACTCGATGCTGGCACTCATGACCCCATGCTGGTACTCATGGCCTCTTGCTGGTTCTCGATCATGACCCCATGCTAGCACCCATGACTCCATGACAGCACTCATGACCCCATGCTGGCACTTATGACCCCATGCTGGCACTCATGACCCCATGCTGGCACTCATGACCCCATGCTGGCACTCATGACCCCATGCTGGCACTCATGCCACCATACTGGCACTCATGACTCAATGCTAGCAGTCATGACTCTATCCTGGCACTTTGACCCAGTGCTGGCACTCACGACCCCATGCAGGGACTCATGACCAATGCTGCCATTAATGACTCTATGCTAGCACTCATGACCCTATACCCTCACTCATGACTCTATGCTAGCACTCATAACCCCATGCTGGCACTCATGACTCTATGCTAGCACTCATAACCCCATGCTGGCACTCATGACTCTATGCTAGCACTTATGACCCCATGCTGGGACTTATGGCCTCATGCTGACATTCATTACCCTATGCTGGCACTCATGACTCTACGCTGTGACTCATGACCCCATGCTGGGACTCATGACTCCATGCTGGGACTCATGACTCCATGCTGGCACTGATGACCACATGCTGGCACTGATGACTCCAAGCTGGAACTCATGACCACGTGTTGGCACTCATGACCCCATGCTAGCACTCATGCCAACATGCTGGCAGTCACGACTCCTTGCTGGCACTGATGACCACATGCTGGCACTGATGACTCCATGCTGGCACTGATGACCCCATGCTGGCTCTCATGCCTCCATTCTGGCACTCATGCCCCCATGCTAGCACTCATGACCCTATGCTAGTACTCATTCCCCCATGCTGGCACTCATGCCCCCATACCTTGAGGTTATTCCAGGGCTTAGTGTCCCCGTGGCCCGGTCGTCGACCAGGCCTTCTGGTCTGGCCCATGCTTGCACTCATGACTCAATTCTGGCACTCATGCCCTAATACTGGCACTCAAGACCATATGCTGCCACTGATGACTCCATGTTGGCACTCATGCCCCCATGCTGGCACTCATGACTCCATGCTGGCACTCATGCCCCCATGCTGGCACTCGTGACTCCATGCTGGCACTCATGACCCCATGCTGGCACTCATGACCCCATGCTGGCACTCATGACTCCATGCTGGCACTCAAGACCATATGCTGCCACTGATGACTCCATGCTGGCACTCATGACTCCATGCTGGCACTCATGACCCCGTGCTGGCACTCATGACCCCATGCTGGCACTCATGACCCCATGCTGTCACTCAAGACCATATGCTGCCACTGATGACTCCATGCTGGCACTCATGACTCCATGCTGGCACTCATGACCCCGTGCTGGCACTCATGACCTCATGCTGGCACTCATGACCCCATGCTGGCACTCATGACTCCACGCTGGCACTCATGACCCCATGCTGGCATTCATGACTCCATGCTGGCATT
>NC_091205.1:8888051-9130551 GCF_040958095.1 Procambarus clarkii | reverse complement strand
TAGATAAAGACAGTCTATTTAACACAAGGGGAACACGCACAAGGGGACACAGGTGGAAACTGAGTGCCCAAATGAGCCACAGAGATATTAGAAAGAACTTTTTTAGTGTCAGAGTGGTTGACAAATGGAATGAATTAGGGGGTGATGTGGTGGAGGCTGACTCCATACACAGTTTCAAGTGTAGATATGACAGAGCCCGATAGGCTCAGGAATCTGTACACCTGTTGATTGACGGTTGAGAGGCGGGACCAAAGAGCCAGAGCTCAACCCCCGCAAACACAACTAGGTGAGTACAACTAGGTGAGTACACACACACACGCACACACACATATATATATATATATATAACAGTGTCAGACCACAGAGGAAAATTGAAACAGGAATTTCCTTAAGTACTTTCGTATATTAATACATCTTCAGAAGGAGTGATTTTACAGGTCAAGTATTGGACATAAATAGGCAGGAGAGAATGGTGGAGTGAGGTGAGGTACAATAACAAATGAATGGGAATTAGGTGGACACAAATATGAGCCGCACAAGAAATGCTGAAGGCCTATTGGCCCATACGATGCAGTTCCTATCCATACCTAACAACAGGCCCACACATGAATTATAATAGCATAAGACAGTAAATATTTACAATGAATTAGTGAGACAAATATGTTCCAATGATCCTACTCAAATCGCCCTTTAATTGATCTATCAATTAAATAGATCAATTGATTGATAGATCAATTGATAGACCCTTTAATTGATAGATCAATTAAAGGGCGATTTGAGTAAGATCATTGGAACACATTTGTCTCACCAACTCATTGTAAATATTTACTAAGGAAATTACTCCAAGCTTGTACTAAAGAGGCACCCTTCTTGAGCCCAGATGGGCACATGTATAAGCAAGTAGATGGGGTCGCCATGGGTTCTCCCCTAGGTGTCCTGTTTGAGAACTTCTACATGGGTACCATCGAGCAGAAGGTCTTAGTTGACATGGACTTGAAACCTGCCATATGCTGCAGGTATGTTGACGACATTTTTACACAGGTACCTGATGTCAGACGTCTACAGGAGCTGAAGGAGGCATTTGAGCTGGATTCTATGTTGAGTTTCACTTATGAGATGGAAAAGGATGGGAAGCTGCCCTTTCTAGGTGTAACAGTCACGGAAAGGAGCGGAGGCTTCCACACTGCAGTCTACAGTTAGGAAACAAACATAGGAAAGTGCCTCAATGCCAACAGTGACTGCCCAGACAGGTACAAGAGGAGTGTCGCTAACGCATATGTCGACCGTGCTCTCAGCCACAGCTCAGGATGGAAGCAAGTCGATGAAGAACTCTGTAGGGTAAGGCAGGTCCTAGTCAACAATGGCTTCTCCAATGGTTTCGTTGAAGACATCATAAGAAGGAAGGTGAAACGTCATGCAACCTCTGAAGAGACAACTAACACAACACCTATACCCCCTATTAGACTATTTTACAGGAACTTCTTTTCCACAGCTAATAAAACGGAGAAAAGGGTCCTGAAAGATATTGTTAATAGAAACGTTATCCCTACAGACAAAAATCAGAAGATACAATTGACGATTTAGTATAAAACCAAGAAAACGGCCAACCTACTCATGAGAAACTCTCCAGACACAAATCAGAACTCATTAAAAGAGACCAATGTCGTCTATGCCTTCAAATGCCCACTTGGGGACTGTAAGCCTCAAAGAATTCAGTATATAGACAAGACAACAACATCTCTTTCCAGGCGATTAACGATGCATAAGCAACTGCCCAGCAAACAATTTTAGGTTGCCACAACATATCTGGAAAGCATTTGAAAGGATTGGAAACGTTTGTTTTATCGTATCAGATACGGATTAGTGTGTGGACTTAAATAGGTTTCCAAAACTTATAACCAAAACCTACGTATCTAACACTAATTTGAGATGTTGTGGCAACTTTACAATCCTAACATGAGTCATTCATAATCCATTCATATACCAATATGAATCTCTTATGAAAGGTTTGAGCCTATAATCTTAACCCTTTTCACATCTTTGTGTTTAAAGTTAAATTTCATGAAATTAAATTATATTATTTTATATTATATTATTTTTATTATATTTTATTTTATATTATATTATTATTTTCAATTTAAATATTAAAACCAATTTAAGGGTAAAAAAAATCTAATATTTTATATTTCTTTTATTATTTACTAACAATTATAATTATTTACTAACGGAGAGAAGGGAGGCTGTACGGTGGACAGTGGCGGCTGTGGCGGACAGTGGCGGCGGTGGCGGATAGTGGCGGCGGGCGGACAGTGGTGGCGGGCGGACAGTGGCGGCTGTGGCGGCGGTGGTTGACAGTGGCGGCGGTGGCGGATAGTGGCGGCGGGCGGACAGTGGCGGCGGTGGTGGACAGTGGCGGCTGTGGCGGCGGTGGTGGACAGTGGCGGCATGCGGACAGTGGCGGCGGGCGGACAGTGGCGGCGGCGGGCGTACACTGGTGGCGGTGGCGGACAGTGGTGGCGGTGGCGAAGAGTGGTGGCGGTGGCGGACAGTAGCGGCGGTGGCGGACAGTGGCGGCGGTGGCGGATAGTGGCGGCGGGCGGACAGTGGCGGCTGTGGCGGACAGTGGCGACTGTGGCGGACAGTGGCGGCGGTGGCGGACAGTGGCGGCGGGCGGACAGTGGCGGCTGTGGCGGATAGTGGCGGCGGGCGGACAGTGGCGGCTGTTGCGGACAGTGGCGGCGGTGGCGGAGAGTGGCGGCGGGCGGACAGTGGCGGCTGTGGCGGACAGTGGCGGCTGTGGCGGACAGTGGCGGCGGTGGCGGACAGTGGCGGCTGTGGCGGACAGTGGCGGCGGTGGCGGAGAGTGGCGGCGGGCGGACAGTGGCGGCTGTGGCGGACAGTGGCGGCGGTGGTGGACAGTGGCGGCATGCGGACAGTGGCGGCGGTGGCGGACAGTGGTGGCGGTGGCTGACAGTGGTGGCGGTGGCGGACAGTGGCGGCGGCGGGCGGACACTGGTGGCGGTGGCGGACAGTGGTGGCGGTGGCGGACAGTGGTGGCGGTGGCGGACAGTGGTGGCGGTGGCGGACAGTGGTGGCGGTGGCGGACAGTGGTGGCGGTGGCGGACAGTGGTGGCGGTGGCGGACAGTGGTGGCGGTGGCGGACAGTGGTGGCGGTGGTGGACAGTGGTGGCGGTGGCGGACAGTGGTGGCGGTGGCCGACAGTGGCGGCGGCGGGCGGAAAGTGGTGGCGGTGGCGGACAGTGGTGGCGGTGGCGGACAGTGGTGGCGGTGGTGGACAGTGGTGGCGGTGGCGGACAGTGGTGGCGGTGGCGGACAGTGGTGGCGGTGGCGGACAGTGGTGGCGGTGGTGGACAGTGGTGGCGGTGGCGGACAGTGGTGGCGGTGGCGGACAGTGGCGGCGGTGGCGGACAGTGGCGGCGGTGGCGGACAGTGGCGGATAGTGGCGGCGGGCGGACAGTGGCGGCCAGTGGCGGCAGTGGCGGAGATTGGCGGCGGGCGGACAGTGGCGGCTGTGGCGGACAGTGGCGGCGGTGGTGGACAGTGGCGGCATACGGACAGTGGCGGCGGGCGGACAGTGGCGGCGGCGGGCGGACAGTGGCGGCGGCGGGCGGACAGTGGCGGCGGCGGGCGGACAGTGGCGGCGGCGGGCGGACAGTGGTGGCGGTGGCGGACAGTGGTGGCGGTGGCGGACAGTACGACACATATATATGTATATATATATATGTCGTACCTAGTAGCCGGAACGCACTTCTCAGCCTACTATGCAAGGCCCGATTTGCCTAATAAGCCAAGTTTTTCTGAATTAATATATTTCCTCTAATTTTTTTCTTATGAAATGATAAACCTACTTATTTCATTATGTATGAGGTCAATTTTTTTTAATTGGAGTTAAAATTAACGTAGATATATGACAGAACCTAACCAACCCTACCTAACCTAACCTAACCTATCTTTATAGGTTAGGTTAGGTTAGGTAGCCGAAAAAGTTAGGTTAGGTTAGGTTAGGTAGGTTAGGTAGTCGAAAAACAATTAATTCATGAAATCTTGGCTTATTAGGCAAATCGGGCCTTGCATAGTAGGCTGAGAAGTGCGTTCTGGCTACTAGGTACGACATATATATATATATATATATATATATATATATATATATATATATATATATATATATATATATATATATATATATATATATATATATATATATATATATATATATATATATATATATATATATACGACATATATATATATGTATATATATATATATATATATATATATATATATATATATATATATATATATATATATATATTATTAAATATGACCGAAAAAGTAAGATTAATAATTCTAACACGAATTTTCTCAATCTTTCGTACATTACGCTTCACTGTTGGAGGTAAATCAAAAATCAATTCTCCAAAATTCATTTTTATTTCTATTCTGACGCGACACGGGCGCGTTTCGTAAAACTTATTACATTTTCAAAGCGTTTAGTTCACAAATACACAACTGAATAGAACTTACGTATCTCCGATTTTATATCTACATTTGAGTGAGGTGGAAGGGGTGATGTGGCATTAACACAAGACAGAACAAAATGTGGTATTAATAGGGTATTAATTTCATCAACACAAGACAGAACAAGAGTATTAATAGGGTATTAATTTCATCAACACAAGACAGAACACGAAACAATGGATATTGAATAGAAGTGTTTGTAGAAAGCCTATTGGTCCATATTTCTTGATGCTTCTATATTGGAGCGGAGTCTTGAGGTGGGTAGAATATAGTTGTGCAATAATTGGCTGTTGATTGCTGGTGTTGACTTCTTGATGTGTAGTGCCTCGCAAACGTCAAGCCGCCTGCTATCGCTGTATCTATCGATGATTTCTGTTTTGTTTACTAGGATTTCTCTGGCGATGGTTTGGTTGTGGGAAGAGATTATATGTTCCTTAAGGAACATATAATCTCTTCCTTATATGTTCCTTAAGGAACATATAATCTCTTCCCACAACCAAACCATCGCCAGAGAAATCCTAGTAAACAACACAGAAATCATCGATAGATACAGCGATAGCAGGCGGCTTGACGTTTGCGAGGCACTACACATCAAGAAGTCAACACCAGCAATCAACAGCCAATTATTGCACAGCTATATTCTACCTACCTCAAGACTCCGCTCCAATATAGAAGCATCAAGAAATATGGACCAATAGGCTTTCTACAAACACTTCTATTCAATATCCATTGTTTCGTGTTCTATCTTGTGTTGATGAAATAAATACCCTATTAATACTCTTGTTCTGTCTTGTGTTGATGAAATTAATTCCCTATTAATACCACATTTTGTTCTGTCTTGTGTTAATGCCACATCACCCCTTCCACCTCACTCAAATGTAGATATAAAATCGGAGATACGTAAGTTCTATTCAGTTGTGTATTTGTGAACTAAAGTCTTTGAAAATGTAATAAGTTTTACGAAACGCGCCTGTGTCGCGTCAGACTAGAAATAAAAATGAATTTTGGAGAATTGATTTTTGATTTACCTCCAACAGTGAAGCGTAATGTACGAAAGATTGAGAAAATTCGTGTTAGAATTAATAATCTTACTTTTTCGGTCATATTTAATAATATATGTCTACAGGAAAGACTGCTACCAAATATACTAATATATATATATATATATATATATATATATATATATATATATATATATATATATATATATACCTAGTAGCCAGAACGCACTTCTCGGCCTACTATTCAAGGCCCGATTTGCCTAATAAGCCAAGTTTTCCTGAATTCATTTATTTTCTCTATTTTTTTTCTTATGAAATGATAAAGCTACCCATTTCATTATGTATGAGGTCAATTTTTTTTATTGGAGTTAAAATTAACATAGATATCGGACCGAACCTAACCAACCCTACCTAACCTAACCTAACCTATCTTTATTGGTTAGGTTGGGTTAGGTAGCCGAAAAAGTTAGGTTAGGTTAGGTTAGGTAGGTTAGGTTGTCGAAAAACAATTAATTCAGGAAGACTTGGCTTATTAGGCAAATCGGGCCTTGCATAGTAGGCCGAGAAGTGCATTCTGGCTACTAGGTACGACATAAATATATATATATATATTAGTATATTTTGGTAGCAGTCTTTCCTGTAGACATATAGTATTAAATATGACCGAAAGTAAGATTAATAATTCTAACACGAATTTTCTCTATCTTTCTTACGTTTCTTTTCACTGTTGATGGTAATTCAAAGATCAATTCTTCAAAATTCATTTTTATTTCTAGTCTGACGTGACACTTGAGCGCGTTTCGTAAAACTTATTACATTTTCAAAGACTTTAGTTTACAAACACACAACTGAAACTGAATAGAGCTTTGCACATCTTCGAGTTTATATCTACATTTGGGTGAGGTGGATGAGGTGAAAACGAACTTTCAACAATGGGTATTAAATGGATATTAAATTCTAACACAAGACAGAACACAAAACAATGGGTATTGAATGGAAGAAATTGTAGAAAGCCTATTGGTCCATATTTCTTGATGCTTCTATATTGGAGCGGAGTCTTGAAGTGGGTAGAATATAGTTGTGCATTAATTGGCTGTTGATTGCTGGTGTTGACTTCTTGATGTGTAGTGCCTAACAGACGTCAAGCCGCCTGCTATCGCTGTATCTATCGATGATTTCTGTGTTGTTTGCTAAGATTTCTACTTAGAAATCTTAGCAAACAACACAGAAATCATCGATAGATACAGCGATAGCAGACGGCTTGACGTCTGCTAAGAAATCTTAGCAAACAACACAGAAATCATCGATAGATACAGCGATAGCAGGCGGCTTGACGTCTGCTAGGCACTACACATCAAGAAGTCAACACCAGCAATTAACAGCCAATAAATGCACAACTATATTCTACCCACCTCAAGACTCCGAACCAATATAGAAGCATCAAGAAATATGGACCAATAGGCTTTCTAGAATTACTTCCATTCAATACCCATTGTTTCATGTTCTGTCTTGTGTTAGAATTTAATACCCATTGTTGAAAGTTCGTTTTCACCTCATCCACCTCACCCAAATATAAATATAAACTCGAAGATGTGCAAAGCTCTATTCAGTTTCAGTTGTGTGTTTGTAAACTAAAGTCTTTGAAAATGTAATAAGTTTTTCGAAACGCGCTCAAGTGTCGCGTCAGACTAGAAATAAAAATGAATTTTGGAGAATTGATCTTTGAATTACCATCAACAGTGAAAAGAAACGTAAGAAAGATAGAGACAATTCGTGTTAGAATTATTAATCTTACTTTTTCGGTCATATTTATTAATATATATATATATATATATATATATATATATATATATATATATATATATATATATATATATATATATATATATATATATATATATATATATATATAAATATATATTATTAAATATGACCGAAAAAGTAAGATTAATAATTCTAACACAAATTTTCTCAATCTTTCGTACATTACGCTTCACTGTTGGAGGTAAATAAAAAATCACTTCTCCAAAATTCATTTTTATTTCTAGTCTGACGCGACACGGGCGCGTTTCGTAAAACTTATTACATTTTCAAAGACTTCACAAATACACAACTGATTAGAACGTATCTCTGATTTTATATCTACATTTGAGTGAGGTGGGAAGGGTGATGTGGCATTAACACAAGACAGAACAGGAGGGGATATTAATAGGGTATTAAAAGTATCAACACAAGACAGAACAGAAACAATGGGTATTGAATAGAAGTGTTTGTAGGAAGCCTATTAGTCCATATTTCTTGATGCTTCTACATTGGAGCGGAGTCTTGAGGTGGGTAGAATATAGTTGTGCAATAATTGGCTGTTGATTGCTGGTGTTGACTTCTTGATGTGTAGTGCCTCGCAAACGTCAAGCCGCCTGCTATCGCTGTATCTATCGATGATTTCTGTGTTGTTTACTAGGATTTCTCTGGCGATGGTTTGGTTATGGGAAGAGATTATATGTTCCTTAATGGAGCCCTGTTGCTTATGCATCGTTAAACGCCTAGAAAGAGATGTTGTTGTCTTGCCTATATACTGGGTTTTTTGGAGCTTATTGTCCCCAAGTGGGCATTTGAAGGCATAGACGACATTAGTCTCTTTTAAAGCGTTCTGTTTTGTGTCTGGAGAGTTTCTCATGAGTAGGCTGGCCGTTTTTCTGGTTTTATAGTAAATCGTCAGTTGTATCCTCTGATTTTTGTCTGTAGGGATAACGTTTCTATTAACAATATCTTTCAGGACCCTTTCCTCCGTTTTATGAGCTGTGGAAAAGAAGTTCCTGTAAAATAGTCTAATAGGGGGTATAGGTGTTGTGTTAGTTGTCTCTTCAGAGGTTGCATGGCTTTTCACTTTCCTTCTTATGATGTCTTCAATGAAACCATTGGAGAAGCCGTTATTGACTAGGACCTGCCTTACCCTACAGAGTTCTTCGTCGACTTGCTTCCATTCTGAGCTGTGGCTGAGAGCACGGTCGACGTATGCGTTAACAACACTCCTCTTGTACCTGTCAGGGCAGTCGCTGTTGGCATTTAGGCACATTCCTATGTTTGTTTCCTTAGTGTAGACTGCAGTGTGGAAACCTCCGCCCTTTTCCATGACTGTTACATCTAGAAAAGGCAGCTTCCCATCCTTTTCCGTCACGTAAGTGAAACACAGCACGGAACTCTGCTCAAATGCCTCCTTCAGCTTCTGCAGATGTCTGACATCAGGTACCTGTGTAAAAATGTCGTCAACATACCTGCAGTATATGGCCGGTTTCAAGTTCATGTCGACTAAGACTTTTTGCTCGATGGTACCCATGTAGAAGTTTGCAAACAGGACACCTAGGGGAGAACCCATGGCGACCCCATCTACTTGCTTATACATGTGCCCATCCGGGCTCAAGAAGGGTGCCTCTTTAGTACAAGCTTGGAGTAGTTTCCTCAGAATACTTTCTGGCATGTCAAGAGGAGTACAGGCTGGATCACGATACACTCTGTCGGCTATCATTCCGATTGTCTCGTCCACAGGTACGTTGGTAAACAGCGATTCTACGTCCAACGAGGCTCTTATCCCTGTGGCCCGTGTGCCCCGCAGTAAGTCCACAAATTCCTTTGGAGACTTCAGGCTGAAGGCGCAAGGAACATAAGGAGTCAGCAGGCCGTTGAGTCGCTTTGCCAGTCTGTACGTGGGTGTGGGTATCTGGCTAATGATTGGCCGAAGTGGGTTTCCAGGCTTGTGCGTCTTGACATTTCCATACGCATATCCAGGTTTATATTCCCCAATGATCTTTGGCAGGTGGAGTCCGGATTTCTTGGCGTTTACAGTTTCGATCAGTTTGTTGACCTTTGCTTTTAATTCGACTGTAGTGTCCTTCGTTACCCTTTGGAACTTAGTTTGGTCAGAGAGTATGATGTTCATTTTCGCCAGATATTCGTCTTTTTTAAGAATGACATATATTGGCGACTTGTCACCTCTCCTGACAACTATCTCCTTGTTCTCACGAAGGCTTTTAGCTGCCGCTTTAAGCTCGGGGGACAGTATGGTGCTTCTGTAGTTGCCTCGATTCTTTTCTCCTTCTGCAATAAGTTCTGCTTGTAAGGTATCTTTGGTAGTGACCTTCTTTTGTGTCTCGAGGTCGAATATGTCGTCCAACAGAATTTCCAACTCTACTTTCCGGGCCATTTCACTCGGTCTGGACATAACATGACAGTTTATGCCCAGATTTAGGAGAGTGACTTGGTCCTCAGTGAGGTTAATTCCTGCAAGGTTCAGGAAGCCATCTCTTGGTCGTGGAATTGCCATAGGTCCTCCATATAATGTTGTTAGTTTCTTGATAATCCTTGTTTCAGTGCTGAGGTGATGTTGGTCTGTGAGGATGTCGAGGTGTTGTTCAATGCGGGTACGGATACTATGGTCGATGTTGCTATTTCTCCACTCGTTGCTATTTTTTCAGCAGCAAGGAATCAAGCCTTCACGATAAAATATCGCCAGGATCTGATTCGTGATCAGATATACAAGGCAGAGAATGAAATCAAAGACAACAAAACGCAACTACTTCATGCTACAAACGAGTGGAGAAATAGCAACATCGACCATAGTATCCGTACCCGCATTGAACAACACCTCGACATCCTCACAGACCAACATCACCTCAGCACTGAAACAAGGATTATCAAGAAACTAACAACATTATATGGAGGACCTATGGCAATTCCACGACCAAGAGATGGCTTCCTGAACCTTGCAGGAATTAACCTCACTGAGGACCAAGTCACTCTCCTAAATCTGGGCATAAACTGTCATGTTATGTCCAGACCGAGTGAAATGGCCCGGAAAGTAGAGTTGGAAATTCTGTTGGACGACATATTCGACCTCGAGACACAAAAGAAGGTCACTACCAAAGATACCTTACAAGCAGAACTTATTGCAGAAGGAGGAAAGAATCGAGGCAACTACAGAAGCACCATACTGTCCCCCGAGCTTAAAGCGGCAGCTAAAAGCCTTCGTGAGAACAAGGAGATAGTTGTCAGGAGAGGTGACAAGTCGCCAATATATGTCATTCTTAAAAAAGACGAATATCTGGCGAAAATGAACATCATACTCTCTGACCAAACTAAGTTCCAAAGGGTAACGAAGGACACTACAGTCGAATTAAAAGCAAAGGTCAACAAACTGATCGAAACTGTAAACGCCAAGAAATCCGGACTCCACCTGCCAAAGATCATTGGGGAATATAAACCTGGATATGCGTATGGAAATGTCAAGACGCACAAGCCTGGAAACCCACTTCGGCCAATCATTAGCCAGATACCCACACCCACGTACAGACTGGCAAAGCGACTCAACGGCTTGCTGACTCCTTATGTTCCTTGCGCCTTCAGCCTGAAGTCTCCAAAGGAATTTGTGGACTTACTGCGGGGCACACGGGCCACAGGGATAAGAGCCTCGTTGGACGTAGAATCGCTGTTTACCAACGTACCTGTGGACGAGACAATCGGAATGATAGCCGACAGAGTGTATCGTGATCCAGCCTGTACTCCTCTTGACATGCCAGAAAGTATTCTGAGGAAACTACTCCAAGCTTGTACTAAAGAGGCACCCTTCTTGAGCCCGGATGGGCACATGTATAAGCAAGTAGATGGGGTCGCCATGGGTTCTCCCCTAGGTGTCCTGTTTGCAAACTTCTACATGGGTACCATCGAGCAAAAAGTCTTAGTCGACATGAACTTGAAACCGGCCATATACTGCAGGTATGTTGACGACATTTTTACACAGGTACCTGATGTCAGACATCTGCAGAAGCTGAAGGAGGCATTTGAGCAGAGTTCCGTGCTGCGTTTCACTTACGAGACGGAAAAGGATGGGAAGCTGCCTTTTCTAGATGTAACAGTCATGGAAAAGGGCGGAGGTTTCCACACTGCAGTCTACACTAAGGAAACAAACATAGGAATGTGCCTAAATGCCAACAGCGACTGCCCTGACAGGTACAAGAGGAGTGTTGTTAACGCATACGTCGACCGTGCTCTCAGCCACAGCTCAGAATGGAAGCAAGTCGACGAAGAACTCTGTAGGGTAAGGCAGGTCCTAGTCAATAACGGCTTCTCCAATGGTTTCATTGAAGACATCATAAGAAGGAAAGTGAAAAGCCATGCAACCTCTGAAGAGACAACTAACACAACACCTATACCCCCTATTAGACTATTTTACAGGAACTTCTTTTCCACAGCTCATAAAACGGAGGAAAGGGTCCTGAAAGATATTGTTAATAGAAACGTTATCCCTACAGACAAAAATCAGAAGATACAACTGACGATTTACTATAAAACCAGAAAAACGGCCAGCCTACTCATGAGAAACTCTCCAGACACAAAACAGAACGCTTTAAAAGAGACTAATGTCGTCTATGCCTTCAAATGCCCACTTGGGGACTGTAAGCTCCAAAAAACCCAGTATATAGGCAAGACAACAACATCTCTTTCTAGGCGTTTAACGATGCATAAGCAACAGGGCTCCATTAAGGAACATATAATCTCTTCCCATAACCAAACCATCGCCAGAGAAATCCTAGTAAACAACACAGAAATCATTGATAGATACAGCGATAGCAGGCGGCTTGACGTTTGCGAGGCACTACACATCAAGAAGTCAACACCAGCAATCAACAGCCAATTATTGCACAACTATATTCTACCCACCTCAAGACTCCGCTCCAATATAGAAGCATCAAGAAATATGGACCAATAGGCTTTCTACAAACACTTCTATTCAATACCCATTGTTTCTGTTCTGTCTTGTGTTGATACTTTTAATACCCTATTAATATCCCCTCCTGTTCTGTCTTGTGTTAATGCCACATCACCCTTCCCACCTCACTCAAATGTAGATATAAAATCAGAGATACGTTCTAATCAGTTGTGTATTTGTGAAGTCTTTGAAAATGTAATAAGTTTTACGAAACGCGCCCGTGTCGCGTCAGACTAGAAATAAAAATGAATTTTGGAGAAGTGATTTTTGATTTACCTCCAACAGTGAAGCGTAATGTACGAAAGATTGAGAAAATTCGTGTTAGAATTATTAATCTTACTTTTTCGGTCATATTTAATAATATATGTCTACAGGAAAGACTGCTACCAAAATATACTAATATAAATATATATATATATATATATTATTAAATATGACCGAAAAAGTAAGATTAATAATTCTAACACGAATTTTCTCAATCTTTCGTACATTATGCTTCACTGTTGGAGGTAAATCAAAAATCACTTCTCCAAAATTCATTTTTATTTCTAGTCTGCCGCGACACGGGCGCGTTTCGTAAAACTTATTACATTTTCAAAGACTTCACAAATACACAACTGATTAGAACTTGCGTTTCCCTGATTTTATATCTACATTTGAGTGAGGTGGGAAGGGTGATGTGGCATTACATTTGAGTGAGGTGGGAAGGATGATGTGGCATTAACACAAGACAGAACACTAGAGGATATTAATAGGGTATTAAAAGTATCAACACAAGACAGAACAGAAACAATGGGTATTGAATAGAAGTGTTTGTAGAAAGCCTATTGGTCCATATTTCTTGATGCTTCTATATTGGAGCGGAGTCTTGAGGTGGGTAGAATATAGTTGTGCAATAATTGGCTGTTGATTGCTGGTGTTGACTTCTTGATGTGTAGTGCCTCGCAAACGTCAAGCCGCCTGCTATCGCTGTATCTATCGATGATTTCTGTGTTGTTTACTAGGATTTCTCTGGCGATGGTTTGGTTATGGGAAGAGATTATATGTTCCTTAATGGAGCCCTGTTGTTTATGCATCGTTAAACGCCTAGAAAGAGATGTTGTTGTCTTGCCTATATACTGGGTTTTTTGGAGCTTACAGTCCCCAAGTGGGCATTTGAAGGCATAGACGACGTTAGTCTCTTTTAAAGCGTTCTGTTTCGTGTCTGGAGAGTTTCTCATGAGTAGGCTGGCCGTTTTTCTGGTTTTATAGTAAATCGTCAGTTGTATCCTCTGATTTTTGTCTGTAGGGATAACGTTTCTATTAACAATATCTTTCAGGACCCTTTCCTCTGTTTTATGAGCTGTGGAAAAGAAGTTCCTGTAAAATAGTCTAATAGGGGGTATAGGTGTTGTGTTAGTTGTCTCTTCGGAGGTTGCATGGCTTTTCACTTTCCTTCTTATGATGTCTTCGATGAAACCATTGGAGAAGCCTTTATTGACTAGAACCTGCCTTACCCTACAGAGTTCTTCGTCGACTTGCTTCCATTCTGAGCTGTGGCTGAGAGCACGGTCGACGTATGCGTTAACAACACTCCTCTTGTACCTGTCAGGGCAGTCGCTGTTGGCATTTAGGCACATTCCTATGTTTGTTTCCTTTGTGTAGACTGCAGTGTGGAAACCTCCGCCCTTTTCCATGACTGTTACATCTAGAAAAGGCAGCTTCCCATCCTTTTCCGTCTCGTAAGTGAAACGCAACACGGAACTCTGCTCAAATGCCTCCTTCAGCTCCTGCAGATGTCTGACATCAGGTACCTGTGTAAAAATGTCGTCAACATACCTGCAGTATATGGCCGGTTTCAAGTTCATGTCGACTAAGACTTTTTGCTCGATGGTACCCATGTAGAAGTTTGCAAACAGGACACCTAGGGGAGAACCCATGGCGACCCCATCTACTTGCTTATACATGTGCCCATCCGGGCTCAAGAAGGGTGCCTCTTTAGTACAAGCTTGGAGTAGTTAGTTGTCTCCGAAGAGACAACTAACACAACACCTATACCCCCTATTAGACTATTTTACAGGAACTTCTTTTCCACAGCTCATAAAACAGAGGAAAGGGTCCTGAAAGATATTGTTAATAGAAACGTTATCCCTACAGACAAAAATCAGAGGATACAACTGACGATTTACTATAAAACCAGAAAAACGGCCAGCCTACTCATGAGAAACTCTCCAGACACGAAACAGAACGCTTTAAAAGAGACTAACGTCGTCTATGCCTTCAAATGCCCACTTGGGGACTGTAAGCTCAAAAAAACCCAGTATATAGGCAAGACAACAACATCTCTTTCTAGGCGTTTAACGATGCATAAACAACAGGGCTCCATTAAGGAACATATAATCTCTTCCCATAACCAAACCATCGCCAGAGAAATCCTAGTAAACAAAACAGAAATCATCGATAGATACAGCGATAGCAGGCGGCTTGACGTTTGCGAGGCACTACACATCAAGAAGTCAACACCAGCAATCAACAGCCAATTATTGCACAACTATATTCTACCCACCTCAAGACTCCGCTCCAATATAGAAGCATCAAGAAATATGGACCAATAGGCTTTCTACAAACACTTCTATTCAATACCCATTGTTTCTGTTCTGTCTTGTGTTGATACTTTTAATACCCTATTAATATCCTCTAGTGTTCTGTCTTGTGTTAATGCCACATCATCCTTCCCACCTCACTCAAATGTAATGCCACATCACCCTTCCCACCTCACTCAAATGTAGATATAAAATCAGGGAAACGCAAGTTCTAATCAGTTGTGTATTTGTGAAGTCTTTGAAAATGTAATAAGTTTTACGAAACGCGCCCGTGTCGCGTCAGACTAGAAATAAAAATGAATTTTGGAGAAGTGATTTTTGATTTACCTCCAACAGTGAAGCATAATGTACGAAAGATTGAGAAAATTCGTGTTAGAATTATTAATCTTACTTTTTCGGTCATATTTAATAATATATGTCTACAGGAAAGACTGCTACCAAAATATACTAATGTTAAAGAGCACGACCCAGCAGCAAGGAATCAAGCCTTCACGATAAAATATCGCCAGGATCTGATTCGTGATCAGATATACAAGGCAGAGAATGAAATCAAAGACAACAAAACGCAACTACTTCATGCTACAAACGAGTGGAGAAATAGCAACATCGACCATAGTATCCGTACCCGCATTGAACAACACCTCGACATCCTCACAGACCAACATCACCTCAGCACTGAAACAAGGATTATCAAGAAACTAACAACATTATATGGAGGACCTATGGCAATTCCACGACCAAGAGATGGCTTCCTGAACCTTGCAGGAATTAACCTCACTGAGGACCAAGTCACTCTCCTAAATCTGGGCATAAACTGTCATGTTATGTCCAGACCGAGTGAAATGGCCCGGAAAGTGGAGTTGGAAATTCTGTTGGACGACATATTCGACCTCGAGACACAAAAGAAGGTCACTACCAAAGATACCTTACAAGCAGAACTTATTGCAGAAGGAGGAAAGAATCGAGGCAACTACAGAAGCACCATACTGTCCCCCGAGCTTAGAGCGGCAGCTAAAAGCCTTCGTGAGAACAAGGAGATAGTTGTCAGGAGAGGTGACAAGTCGCCAATATATGTCATTCTTAAAAAAGACGAATATCTGGCGAAAATGAACATCATACTCTCTGACCAAACTAAGTTCCAAAGGGTAACGAAGGACACTACAGCCGAATTAAAAGCAAAGGTCAACAAACTGATCGAAACTGTGAACGCCAAGAAATCCGGACTCCACCTGCCAAAGATCATTGGGGAATATAAACCTGGATATGCGTATGGAAATGTCAAGACGCACAAGCCTGGAAACCCACTTCGGCCAATCATTAGCCAGATACCCACACCCACGTACAGATTGGCGAAGCGACTCAACGGCCTGCTGACTCCTTATGTTCCTTGCGCCTTCAGCCTGAAGTCTCCAAAGGAATTTGTGGACTTACTGCGGGGCGCACGGGCCACAGGGATAAGAGCCTCGTTGGACGTAGAATCGCTGTTTACCAACGTACCTGTGGACGAGACAATCGGAATGATAGCCGACAGAGTGTATCGTGATCCAGCCTGTACTCCTCTTGACATGCCAGAAAGTATTCTGAGGAAACTACTCCAAGCTTGTACTAAAGAGGCACCCTTCTTGAGCCCGGATGGGCACATGTATAAGCAAGTAGATGGGGTCGCCATGGGTTCTCCCCTAGGTGTCTTGTTTGCAAACTTCTACATGGGTACCATCGAGCAAAAAGTCTTAGTCGACATGAACTTGAAACCGGCCATATACTGCAGGTATGTTGACGACATTTTTACACAGGTACCTGATGTCAGACATCTGCAGGAGCTGAAGGAGGCATTTGAGCAGAGTTCCGTGCTGCGTTTCACTTACGAGACGGAAAAGGATGGGAAGCTGCCTTTTCTAGATGTAACAGTCATGGAAAAGGGCGGAGGTTTCCACACTGCAGTCTACACAAAGGAAACAAACATAGGAATGTGCCTAAATGCCAACAGCGACTGCCCTGACAGGTACAAGAGGAGTGTTGTTAACGCATACGTCGACCGTGCTCTCAGCCACAGCTCAGAATGGAAGCAAGTCGACGAAGAACTCTGTAGGGTAAGGCAGGTTCTAGTCAATAACGGCTTCTCCAATGGTTTCATCGAAGACATCATAAGAAGGAAAGTGAAAAGCCATGCAACCTCCGAAGAGACAACTAACACAACACCTATACCCCCTATTAGACTATTTTACAGGAACTTCTTTTCCACAGCTCATAAAACAGAGGAAAGGGTCCTGAAAGATATTGTTAATAGAAACGTTATCCCTACAGACAAAAATCAGAGGATACAACTGACGATTTACTATAAAACCAGAAAAACGGCCAGCCTACTCATGAGAAACTCTCCAGACACGAAACAGAACGCTTTAAAAGAGACTAACGTCGTCTATGCCTTCAAATGCCCACTTGGGGACTGTAAGCTCCAAAAAACCCAGTATATAGGCAAGACAACAACATCTCTTTCTAGGCGTTTAACGATGCATAAACAACAGGGCTCCATTAAGGAACATATAATCTCTTCCCATAACCAAACCATCGCCAGAGAAATCCTAGTAAACAACACAGAAATCATCGATAGATACAGCGATAGCAGGCGGCTTGACGTTTGCGAGGCACTACACATCAAGAAGTCAACACCAGCAATCAACAGCCAATTATTGCACAACTATATTCTACCCACCTCAAGACTCCGCTCCAATATAGAAGCATCAAGAAATATGGACCAATAGGCTTTCTACAAACACTTCTATTCAATACCCATTGTTTCTGTTCTGTCTTGTGTTGATACTTTTAATACCCTATTAATATCCTCTAGTGTTCTGTCTTGTGTTAATGCCACATCATCCTTCCCACCTCACTCAAATGTAATGCCACATCACCCTTCCCACCTCACTCAAATGTAGATATAAAATCAGGGAAACGCAAGTTCTAATCAGTTGTGTATTTGTGAAGTCTTTGAAAATGTAATAAGTTTTACGAAACGCGCCCGTGTCGCGTCAGACTAGAAATAAAAATGAATTTTGGAGAAGTGATTTTTGATTTACCTCCAACAGTGAAGCATAATGTACGAAAGATTGAGAAAATTCGTGTTAGAATTATTAATCTTACTTTTTCGGTCATATTTAATAATATATATATATATATATATATATATATATATATATATATATATATATATATATATATATATATATATATATATATATATATATATATATATATTATTAAATATGACCGAAAAAGTAAGATTAATAATTCTAACACGAATTTTCTCAATCTTTCGTACATTACGCTTCACTGTTGGAGGTAAATCAAAAATCACTTCTCCAAAATTCATTTTTTATTTCTAGTCTGACGCGACACGGGCGCGTTTCGTAAAACTTATTACATTTTCAAAGACTTCACAAATACACAACTGATTAGAACTTGCGTTTCTCTGATTTTATATCTACATTTGAGTGAGGTGGGAAGGGTGATGTGGCATTAACACAAGACAGAACAATAGGGGATATTAATAGGGTATTAAAAGTATCAACACAAGACAGAACAGAAACAATGGGTATTGAATAGAAGTGTTTGTAGAAAGCCTATTGGTCCATATTTCTTGATGCTTCTATATTGGAGCGGAGTCTTGAGGTGGGTAGAATATAGTTGTGCAATAATTGGCTGTTGATTGCTGGTGTTGACTTCTTGATGTGTAGTGCCTCGCAAACGTCAAGCCGCCTGCTATCGCTGTATCTATCGATGATTTCTGTGTTGTTTACTAGGATTTCTCTGGCGATGGTTTGGTTATGGGAAGAGATTATATGTTCCTTAATGGAGCCCTGTTGCTTATGCATCGTTAAACGCCTAGAAAGAGATGTTGTTGTCTTGCCTATATACTGGGTTTTTTGGAGCTTACAGTCCCCAAGTGGGCATTTGAAGGCATAGACGACGTTAGTCTCTTTTAAAGCGTTCTGTTTTGTGTCTGGAGAGTTTCTCATGAGTAGGCTGGCCGTTTTTCTGGTTTTATAGTAAATCGTCAGTTGTATCCTCTGATTTTTGTCTGTAGGGATAACGTTTCTATTAACAATATCTTTCAGGACCCTTTCCTCCGTTTTATGAGCTGTGGAAAAGAAGTTCCTGTAAAATAGTCTAATAGGGGGTATAGGTGTTGTGTTAGTTGTCTCTTCGGAGGTTGCATGGCTTTTCACTTTCCTTCTTATGATGTCTTCGATGAAACCATTGGAGAAGCCGTTATTGACTAGGACCTGCCTTACCCTACAGAGTTCTTCATCGACTTGCTTCCATTCTGAGCTGTGGCTGAGAGCACGGTCGACGTATGCGTTAACAACACTCCTCTTGTACCTGTCAGGGCAGTCGCTGTTGGCATTTAGGCACATTCCTATGTTTGTTTCCTTAGTGTAGACTGCAGTGTGGAAACCTCCGCCCTTTTCCATGACTGTTACATCTAGAAAAGGCAGCTTCCCATCCTTTTCCGCCTCGTAAGTGAAACGCAGCACGGAACTCTGCTCAAATGCCTCCTTCAGCTCCTGCAGATGTCTGACATCAGGTACCTGTGTAAAAATGTCGTCAACATACCTGCAGTATATGGCCGGTTTCAAGTTCATGTCGACTAAGACTTTTTGCTCGATGGTACCCATGTAGAAGTTTGCAAACAGGACACCTAGGGGAGAACCCATGGCGACCCCATCTACTTGCTTATACATGTGCCCATCCGGGCTCAAGAAGGGTGCCTCTTTAGTACAAGCTTGGAGTAGTTTCCTCAGAATACTTTCTGGCATGTCAAGAGGAGTACAGGCTGGATCACGATACACTCTGTCGGCTATCATTCCGATTGTCTCGTCCACAGGTACGTTGGTAAACAGCGATTCTACGTCCAACGAGGCTCTTATCCCTGTGGCCCGTGCGTCCCGCAGTAAGTCCACAAATTCCTTTGGAGACTTCAGGCTGAAGGCGCAAGGAACATAAGGAGTCAGCAGGCCGTTGAGTCGCTTCGCCAGTCTGTACGTGGGTGTGGGTATCTGGCTAATGATTGGCCGAAGTGGGTTTCCAGGCTTGTGCGTCTTGACATTTCCATACGCATATCCAGGTTTATATTCCCCAATGATCTTTGGCAGGTGGAGTCCGGATTTCTTGGCGTTCACAGTTTCGATCAGTTTGTTGACCTTTGTATACCCTATTAATATCCCCTATTGTTCTGTCTTGTGTTAATGCCACATCACCCTTCCCACCTCACTCAAATGTAGATATAAAATCAGAGAAACGCAAGTTCTAATCAGTTGTGTATTTGTGAAGTCTTTGAAAATGTAATAAGTTTTACGAAACGCGCCCGTGTCGCGTCAGACTAGAAATAAAAAATGAATTTTGGAGAAGTGATTTTTGATTTACCTCCAACAGTGAAGCGTAATGTACGAAAGATTGAGAAAATTCGTGTTAGAATTATTAATCTTACTTTTTCGGTCATATTTAATAATATATGTCTACAGGAAAGACTGCTACCAAAATATACTAATATATATATATATATATATATATATATATATATATATATATATATATATATATATATATATATATATATATATATATATATATATATATATATATATATATATATATATATATATATATATATATATTTATTTATTTATTTATTTATTTATTTATTTATTTATTTTTACATATTAATAATATTTACATATTAATAATATGGAAGGGAGTACCACCTCTGGCTGGAAGAAGGGGGGACCCTTGACTTGGGTAAGTATGACATACATTGTTAATACCCGAATTAATAACAATATACTTTCAAAGAAGATTAGATACTTATTACAATATTCGTGATCCTAGGCTATCAGCCAAGATATCACTGTATAGTTTGAACACATCATACACCAGCCTCAATATGATCATACTGGCTCATGCGTGGTCATAACAGCATAGCTAATTGATGTGACACTCTTAATTAGAGTAAAGGACTCGCATGTGTTGTACTAGTTGTTAAGTTGTTAGTACTCTTGTTAAACATTAAAACATCTTTCTGTTAGACCTGCTTCTTAACAAATTACACTGTTACCGAATTCATATGACCTCATACTGTCACTCATGACCCCGTGCTGGCACTCATGACACCATGATGGCCTTCATGACTCTGTGCTGGACCTTCTGACCCCGTGCTGACACTCATGGTCCCGTGCTGGCACTCATCACCCCATGCTGGGACTCATGGCCCATGCTGGCACTTATGACTCTATGCTAGCACTCATAACCCCATGCTGGCACTCATAACTATATGCTAGCACTCATAACCCCATGCTGGTACTCATAACTATATGCTAGCACTCATGACCACATGCTGAGACTTACGACCACATGCTGGCACTCATTACCACATGCTGGCACTCATGACGCTATGCTGGCACTCATGACCCCATGCTGGCACTCATGACTCTATGCTAGCACTTATGACCACATGCTGAGACTTTCGACCCCATGCTAGCACTCATGCCCCCATGCTGGCACTCATGATCCTATGCTGGCACTCATGACTCCATGCTGGCACTCATGACTTCATGCTGGCACTCATGACTGCATGCTGGCACTCATGACTCCATGCTGGCACTCATGACTCCATGCTGGCACTCATGACTCCATGCTGGCACTCATGACTGCATGCTGGCACTCATGACTCCATGCTGGTACTCATGATTCCATGCTGGCACTCATGACTCTAAGCTGGCACTCATGACCCCGTGCTGGCACTCATGACCCCGTGCTGGCACTCATGAGGCTACGCTGGCACTCATGACTCTATGCGTGCAATCATGACCCCATGCTTGCACTCATGACCCCGTGCTGCCACTTATGACTCTATGCTGGCACTCATGACCTTGTGCTGGCACTCATGACTCTATGCGTGCAATCATGACCCCATGCTTGCACTCATGACCCCGTGCTGCCACTTATGACTCTATGCTGGCACTCATGACCTTGTGCTGGCACTCATGACTCTATGCGTGCAATCATGACCCCATGCTTGCACTCATGACCCCGAGCTGGCATTCATGACTCTATGCTGGCACTCATGACCCCGTGCTGGAACTCATGACTCTATGTTGGCACTTATTCCCCCCATGCTGGCACTCATTACACTATGCTGGCACTCACGATTCCATGCTAGCACTCATGACTCTATGCTAGCACTCATGACTCTATGCTGGCACTCATGACCCCGTGCTGGGACTCATGACTCTATGCTGGCACTCATGACCCCGTGCTGGCACTCATGACTCTATGCTGGCACTCATGACCCCGTGCTGGCACTCATGACTCTATGCTGGCACTCATGATTCTGTGATGGTACTCAAAACTATGTGACGGCACTCATGACCCCGTGCTGGCACTCATGACCCTGTGCTGGACCCCATGACTCTAAGCTGGCTCTCATGACCCCGCACTGGCTCTCATGACTCTATGCTGACACTCATGACCCCGTGAAGGCACTCATGACCCCATGCTGAAACTCATGACTCTATGATGGCACTCATGACCCCGTGCTGGCATTCATGACCCCATGCTGGCACTCATGACTCTATGCTGGCACTCATGACTATGCTGGCACTCATGACCTCTGCTGGAACTCATGACCCCGTGCTGGCTCTCATGAGGTTATGCTGGCACTCATGACTATGCTTAATTGCAATCATGACCCCGTGCTTGCACTCATGACCCCGTGCTGCCACTTATGACTCTATGCTGGCACTAATGACCCCGAGCTGGCACTTATAACTCTATGCTGACACTCATGACCTTGTTCTGGCACTCAAGACTCTATGCTGGCACTCATGCCCCCATGCTGGCACTCGTAACCTATGCTGGAACTCGTGACCCTATGCTGGCACTCATGACTCAATGCTGGCACTCACGATTTCATGCTGGCTCTCATGATTCTATGCTAGAACTCATGACTCTATGCTGGCACTCATGACCCCGTGCTGGGACTCATGACCCCGTGCTGGCACTCATGACTCAATGCTGGCACTCATGACCCCGTACTTGCACTCATGACTCTATGCTAGCACTCATGATTCTGTGATGGCACTCAAAATTCTGTGACGGCACTCATGACCCCGTGCTGGAACTCATGACATTATGCTGGCACTCTTGACCCCATTCTGGCACTCATGACCCCGTGCTGGTTCTCATGACTCGATGCTGGGACACATGACTCCGTGCTGGCACTCATTACCCCATGCTGGCACTCATGACTCCATGCTGGCACTCATTACCCCATGCTGGAACTCATGACCCCATGCTTGCACTCATGACTCTATGCTAGCACTCATGACCCCATGTTGGCACTCATGACTCTATGCTAGCACTCATGACCCAATGCTGGCACTCATTCCCCCATGCTGGCACTCATGACCCATGCTGGCACTTATGACTCTATGCTGGCACTCATGACCCAGTGCTGGCATTCTTGACTATGCTGGCACTCATGACCCCGTGCTTTCACCTATGACTCTATGCTGGCACTCATGACCCCGTGCTGGCATTCATGACTATGATGACACTCATTCCCCCGTGCTAGCACTCATGACCCTAAGCTAGCACTCATGACCCCATTCTGGCTCTTATGACTCAATGCTGGCACTCATTCCCCCATGCTGGCACTCATGACTATACTGGCACGCATGACCCCGTGCTGGCACTTTTAACTCTATGCTGGCACTCATGACCCCGTTCTGGCACTCATGACTCTATGCTGGCACTCATTCACCCATGCTGGCACTCAAGACTCTATGCTGGCACTCATGCCCCCATGCTGGCACTCATGCCCCCATGCTGGCACTCATGACTTATGCTGGCACTCATGCCCTCATGCTGGCACTCATAACCTATGCTGGCACTCATGACCCCGTGATGGCACTCATGACTCTATGTTAGCACTCATTACACTATGCTGGCACTCACGATTCCATGCTGGCACTTATGACTCTATGCTGGCATTCATGACCCCGTGCTGGCACTTATGACCCCGTGCTGGCACTAATGACTCTATTCTGGCACTCATGCCCCCATGCTGGCACTCATGACTCTAAGCTGGCACTCATGTCCCCCATGCTGGCACTCATGACCCTATGCTGGCACTCATGACTCTATACTAGCACCCATGACCACATGCTGGCCCTCGATGACTCTATGCTAGCACTCGTGACCTTATGCTGGCACTCATGACCCAAAGCTGGCACTTATGACTCTATGCTGGCACTCATGACCCCGTGCTGGCACTCATGACCCTATGCTGGCACTCATGCCCCCATGCTGGCACTCATGACTCTATGCTAGCACTCATGACCAAATGCTGGCCCTCATGACTCTATGCTGGCACTCATGACCTTATGCTGGCACTCATGACCTTATGCTGGTACTCATGCCCTCATGCTGGCACTCATGACCCTATGCTGGCACTCATGACCCCATGCTGGCACTCATGATTCCATGCTGACACTCATGACCCCATGCTGGCACTCATGACCCTATGCTGGCACTCATGACCCCATGCTGGCACTCATGATTCCATGCTGACACTCATGCCCCCATTCTGGCACTCATGACCCTATGCTGGCACTCATGACCCCATGCTGGTACTCGATCATGACCCCATGCTAGAACTCATGCCCCCATACTAGTACTCATGACTCTAGGCTGGCACTCATGACCCCGTGCTGGTACTCATGACCCCATGCTGGCACTCATAACTCGATGCTGGCACTCATGACCCCATGCTGGTACTCATGGCCTCTTGCTGGTTCTCGATCATGACCCCATGCTAGCACCCATGACTCCATGGCAGCACTCATGACCCCATGCTGGCACTCATGACCCCATGCTGGCACTCATGACCCCATGCTGGCACTCATGACCCCATGCTGGCACTCATGCCACCATACTGGCACTCATGACTCAATGCTAGCAGTCATGACTCTATCCTGGCACTTTGACCCAGTGCTGGTACTCACGACCCCATGCAGGGACTCATGACCAATGCTGCCATTAATGACTCTATGCTAGCACTCATGACCCTATACCCTCACTCATGACTCTATGCTAGCACTCATAACCCCATGCTGGCACTCATGACTCTATGCTAGCACTCATAACCCCATGCTGGCACTCATGACTCTATGCTAGCACTTATGACCCCATGCTGGGACTTATGGCCTCATGCTGACATTCATTACCCTATGCTGGGACTCATGACTCTATGCTGGCACTCATGACCCCATGCTGGCACTCATGACCCCATGCTGGCACTCATGACCCCATGCTGGCACTCATGACCCCATGCTGGGCTCCTCATGAACCCATGCTGGCCCGCATGACTCCATGCTGGCACTCATGCCCCCATGCTGGCACTCATGACTCCATGCTGGCACTCATGACCCCATGCTGGCACTCATGACCCCATGCTGGCACTCATGACCCCATGCTGGCACTCATGACCCCATGCTGGCCCGTATGACTCCATGCTGGCACTCATGCCCCCATGCTGGCACTCATGACTCCATGCTGGCACTCATGACTCCATGCTGGCACTCATGACTCCATGCTGGCACTCATGACCCCATGCTGGCCCGCATGACTCCATGCTGGCACTCATGCCCCCATGCTGGCACTCATGACTCCATGCTGGCACTCATGGCCCCATGCTGGCACTCATGCCCCCATGCTGGCACTCATGACCCCATGCTGGCCCGCATGACTCCATGCTGGCACTCATGCCCCCATGCTGGCACTCATGACTCCATGCTGGCTCTCATGACCCCATGCTGGCACTCATGACCCCATGCTGGCCCGCATGACTCCATGCTGGCACTCATGACCCCATGCTGGCACTCATGACTCCATGCTGGCACTCATGACCCCGTGCTGGCACTCATGACTCCATGCTTGCACTCATGACCCCATGCTGCCACTGATGACTCCATGCTGGCACTCATGACTCCATGCTTGCACTCATGACCCCATGCTGCCACTGATGACTCCATGCTGGCACTCATGCCCCCATGCTGGCACTCATGACTCCATGCTGGCACTCATGACCCCATGCTGGCACTCATGACTCCATGCTGGCACTCATGACCCAATGCTGGCACTCATGACTCCATGCCGGCACTCATGACCCCGTGCTGGCACTCATGACCCCATGCTGGCACTCATGACCCCATGCTGGCACTCATGACCCCATGCTGGCACTTATGACTCCATGCTGGTACTCATGACCCCATGCTGGCACTCATGACCCCATGCTGGCACTCATGACCCCATGCTGGCACGCATGACTCCATGCTGGCACTCATGCCCCCATGCTGGCACTCATGCCCTCATGCTGGCACTCATGACCCCATGCTGGCACTCATGCCCCCATGCTGGCACTCATGCCCCCATGCTGGCACTCATGCCCCCATTCTGGCACTCATGACTCCATGCTGGCACTCATGACTCCATGCTGGCACGCATGACCCCATGCTGGCACTCATGCCCCCATGCTGGCACTCATGCCCCCATGCTGGCACTCATGACTCGATGCTGGCACTCATGACTCCATGCTGGCACTCATGACTCCATGCTGGCACGCATGACCCCATGCTGGCACTCATGACTCCATGCTGGCACGCATGACTCCATGCTGGCACTCATGACCCCATGCTGGCACTCATGACTCCATGCTGGCACTCATGACCCCATGCTGGCACTCATGACTCGATGCTGGCACTCATGACTCGATGCTGGCACTCATGACTCGATGCTGGCACTCATGACTCGATGCTGGCACTCATGACTCCATGCTGGCACGCATGACCCCATGCTGGCACTCATGACTCCATGCTGGCACGCATGACCCCGTGCTGGCACTCATGACCCCATGCTGGCACTCATGACTCCATGCTGGCACTCATGACCCCATGCTGGCACTCATGACTCGATGCTGGCACTCATGACTCGATGCTGGCACTCATGACTCGATGCTGGCACTCATGACTCCATGCTGGCACGCATGACCCCATGCTGGCACTCATGACTCCATGCTGGCACGCATGACTCCATGCTGGCACGCATGACCCCATGCTGGCACTTATGACTCCATGCTGGCACTCATGACCCCATGCGGGCACTCATGACTCCATGCTGGCACTCATGACCCCATGCTGGCACTCATGACCCCATGCTGGCCCGCATGACTCCATGCTGGCACTCATGCCCCCATGCTGGCACTCATGACTCCATGCTGGCACTCATGACCCCATGCTGGCCCGCATGACTCCATGCTGGCACTCATGACCCCATGCTGGCACTCATGACTCCATGCTGGCACGCATGACCCCATGCTGGCACTCATGACTCCATGCTGGCACGCATGACTCCATGCTGGCACTCATGACCCCATGCTGGCACTCATGACTCCATGCTGGCACTCATGACCCCATGCTGGCACTCATGACTCGATGCTGGCACTCATGACTCGATGCTGGCACTCATGACTCCATGCTGGCACGCATGACCCCATGCTGGCACTCATGACTCCATGCTGGCACGCATGACTCCATGCTGGCACTCATGACCCCATGCTGGCACTCATGACTCCATGCTGGCACTCATGACCCCATGCTGGCACTCATGACTCGATGCTGGCACTCATGACTCCATGCTGGCACGCATGACCCCATGCTGGCACTCATGACTCCATGCTGGCACGCATGACTCCATGCTGGCACTCATGACCCCATGCTGGCACTCATGACTCCATGCTGGCACTCATGACCCCATGCTGGCACTCATGACTCGATGCTGGCACTCATGACTCGATGCTGGCACTCATGACTCCATGCTGGCACGCATGACCCCATGCTGGCACTCATGACTCCATGCTGGCACGCATGACCCCGTGCTGGCACTCATGACCCCATGCTGGCACTCATGACTCCATGCTGGCACTCATGACCCCATGCTGGCACTCATGACTCGATGCTGGCACTCATGACTCGATGCTGGCACTCATGACTTGATGCTGGCACTCATGACTCCATGCTGGCACGCATGACCCCATGCTGGCACTCATGACTCCATGCTGGCACGCATGACTCCATGCTGGCACGCATGACCCCATGCTGGCACTTATAACTCCATGCTGGCACTCATGACCCCATGCGGGCACTCATGACTCCATGCTGGCACTCATGACCCCATGCTGGCACTCATGACCCCATGCTGGCCCGCATGACTCCATGCTGGCACTCATGCCCCCATGCTGGCACTCATGACTCCATGCTGGCACTCATGACCCCATGCTGGCCCGCATGACTCCATGCTGGCACTCATGACCCCATGCTGGCACTCATGACTCCATGCTGGCACTCATGACCCCGTGCTGGCACTCATGACTCCATGCT
Organism: Procambarus clarkii; assembly: GCF_040958095.1. Taxonomy (NCBI): domain Eukaryota; kingdom Metazoa; phylum Arthropoda; class Malacostraca; order Decapoda; family Cambaridae; genus Procambarus; species Procambarus clarkii. The sequence continues at coordinate 9,102,172 of NC_091205.1, read as the reverse complement.
TGCACTCATGACCCCATGCTGCCACTGATGACTCCATGCTGGCACTCATGACTCCATGCTTGCACTCATGACCCCATGCTGCCACTGATGACTCCATGCTGGCACTCATGCCCCCATGCTGGCACTCATGACTCCATGCTGGCACTCATGACCCCATGCTGGCACTCATGACTCCATGCTGGCACTCATGACCCAATGCTGGCACTCATGACTCCATGCCGGCACTCATGACCCCGTGCTGGCACTCATGACCCCATGCTGGCACTCATGACCCCATGCTGGCACTCATGACCCCATGCTGGCACTCATGACTCCATGCTGGCACTCATGACCCCATGCTGGCACTCATGACCCCATGCTGGCACTCATGACCCCATGCTGGCACGCATGACTCCATGCTGGCACTCATGCCCCCATGCTGGCACTCATGCCCTCATGCTGGCACTCATGACCCCATGCTGGCACTCATGCCCCCATGCTGGCACTCATGCCCCCATGCTGGCACTCATGCCCCCCATTCTGGCACTCATGACTCCATGCTGGCACTCATGACTCCAAGCTGGCACGCATGACCCCATGCTGGCACTCATGCCCCCATGCTGGCACTCATGCCCCCATGCTGGCACTCATGACTCGATGCTGGCACTCATGACTCCATGCTGGCACTCATGACTCCATGCTGGCACGCATGACCCCATGCTGGCACTCATGACTCCATGCTGGCACGCATGACTCCATGCTGGCACTCATGACTCCATGCTGGCACTCATGACCCAATGCTGGCACTCATGACTCCATGCCGGCACTCATGACCCCGTGCTGGCACTCATGACCCCATGCTGGCACTCATGACCCCATGCTGGCACTCATGACCCCATGCTGGCACTTATGACTCCATGCTGGTACTCATGACCCCATGCTGGCACTCATGACCCCATGCTGGCACTCATGACCCCATGCTGGCACGCATGACTCCATGCTGGCACTCATGCCCCCATGCTGGCACTCATGCCCTCATGCTGGCACTCATGACCCCATGCTGGCACTCATGCCCCCATGCTGGCACTCATGCCCCCATGCTGGCACTCATGCCCCCATTCTGGCACTCATGACTCCATGCTGGCACTCATGACTCCATGCTGGCACGCATGACCCCATGCTGGCACTCATGCCCCCATGCTGGCACTCATGCCCCCATGCTGGCACTCATGACTCGATGCTGGCACTCATGACTCCATGCTGGCACTCATGACTCCATGCTGGCACGCATGACCCCATGCTGGCACTCATGACTCCATGCTGGCACGCATGACTCCATGCTGGCACTCATGACCCCATGCTGGCACTCATGACTCCATGCTGGCACTCATGACCCCATGCTGGCACTCATGACTCGATGCTGGCACTCATGACTCGATGCTGGCACTCATGACTCGATGCTGGCACTCATGACTCGATGCTGGCACTCATGACTCCATGCTGGCACGCATGACCCCATGCTGGCACTCATGACTCCATGCTGGCACGCATGACCCCGTGCTGGCACTCATGACCCCATGCTGGCACTCATGACTCCATGCTGGCACTCATGACCCCATGCTGGCACTCATGACTCGATGCTGGCACTCATGACTCGATGCTGGCACTCATGACTCGATGCTGGCACTCATGACTCCATGCTGGCACGCATGACCCCATGCTGGCACTCATGACTCCATGCTGGCACGCATGACTCCATGCTGGCACGCATGACCCCATGCTGGCACTTATGACTCCATGCTGGCACTCATGACCCCATGCGGGCACTCATGACTCCATGCTGGCACTCATGACCCCATGCTGGCACTCATGACCCCATGCTGGCCCGCATGACTCCATGCTGGCACTCATGCCCCCATGCTGGCACTCATGACTCCATGCTGGCACTCATGACCCCATGCTGGCCCGCATGACTCCATGCTGGCACTCATGACCCCATGCTGGCACTCATGACTCCATGCTGGCACGCATGACCCCATGCTGGCACTCATGACTCCATGCTGGCACGCATGACTCCATGCTGGCACTCATGACCCCATGCTGGCACTCATGACTCCATGCTGGCACTCATGACCCCATGCTGGCACTCATGACTCGATGCTGGCACTCATGACTCGATGCTGGCACTCATGACTCCATGCTGGCACGCATGACCCCATGCTGGCACTCATGACTCCATGCTGGCACGCATGACTCCATGCTGGCACTCATGACCCCATGCTGGCACTCATGACTCCATGCTGGCACTCATGACCCCATGCTGGCACTCATGACTCGATGCTGGCACTCATGACTCCATGCTGGCACGCATGACCCCATGCTGGCACTCATGACTCCATGCTGGCACGCATGACTCCATGCTGGCACTCATGACCCCATGCTGGCACTCATGACTCCATGCTGGCACTCATGACCCCATGCTGGCACTCATGACTCGATGCTGGCACTCATGACTCGATGCTGGCACTCATGACTCCATGCTGGCACGCATGACCCCATGCTGGCACTCATGACTCCATGCTGGCACGCATGACCCCGTGCTGGCACTCATGACCCCATGCTGGCACTCATGACTCCATGCTGGCACTCATGACCCCATGCTGGCACTCATGACTCGATGCTGGCACTCATGACTCGATGCTGGCACTCATGACTTGATGCTGGCACTCATGACTCCATGCTGGCACGCATGACCCCATGCTGGCACTCATGACTCCATGCTGGCACGCATGACTCCATGCTGGCACGCATGACCCCATGCTGGCACTTATAACTCCATGCTGGCACTCATGACCCCATGCGGGCACTCATGACTCCATGCTGGCACTCATGACCCCATGCTGGCACTCATGACCCCATGCTGGCCCGCATGACTCCATGCTGGCACTCATGCCCCCATGCTGGCACTCATGACTCCATGCTGGCACTCATGACCCCATGCTGGCCCGCATGACTCCATGCTGGCACTCATGACCCCATGCTGGCACTCATGACTCCATGCTGGCACTCATGACCCCGTGCTGGCACTCATGACTCCATGCTTGCACTCATGACCCCATGCTGCCACTGATGACTCCATGCTGGCACTCATGACTCCATGCTTGCACTCATGACCCCATGCTGCCACTGATGACTCCATGCTGGCACTCATGCCCCCATGCTGGCACTCATGACTCCATGCTGGCACTCATGACCCCATGCTGGCACTCATGACTCCATGCTGGCACTCATGACCCAATGCTGGCACTCATGACTCCATGCCGGCACTCATGACCCCGTGCTGGCACTCATGACCCCATGCTGGCACTCATGACCCCATGCTGGCACTCATGACCCCATGCTGGCACTCATGACTCCATGCTGGCACTCATGACCCCATGCTGGCACTCATGACCCCATGCTGGCACTCATGACCCCATGCTGGCACGCATGACTCCATGCTGGCACTCATGCCCCCATGCTGGCACTCATGCCCTCATGCTGGCACTCATGACCCCATGCTGGCACTCATGCCCCCATGCTGGCACTCATGCCCCCATGCTGGCACTCATGCCCCCCATTCTGGCACTCATGACTCCATGCTGGCACTCATGACTCCAAGCTGGCACGCATGACCCCATGCTGGCACTCATGCCCCCATGCTGGCACTCATGCCCCCATGCTGGCACTCATGACTCGATGCTGGCACTCATGACTCCATGCTGGCACTCATGACTCCATGCTGGCACGCATGACCCCATGCTGGCACTCATGACTCCATGCTGGCACGCATGACTCCATGCTGGCACTCATGACCCCATGCTGGCACTCATGACTCCATGCTGGCACTCATGACCCCATGCTGGCACTCATGACTCGATGCTGGCACTCATGACTCGATGCTGGCACTCATGACTCGATGCTGGCACTCATGACTCGATGCTGGCACTCATGACTCCATGCTGGCACGCATGACCCCATGCTGGCACTCATGACTCCATGCTGGCACGCATGACCCCGTGCTGGCACTCATGACCCCATGCTGGCACTCATGACTCCATGCTGGCACTCATGACCCCATGCTGGCACTCATGACTCGATGCTGGCACTCATGACTCGATGCTGGCACTCATGACTCGATGCTGGCACTCATGACTCCATGCTGGCACGCATGACCCCATGCTGGCACTCATGACTCCATGCTGGCACGCATGACTCCATGCTGGCACGCATGACCCCATGCTGGCACTTATGACTCCATGCTGGCACGCATGACCCCATGCTCGCACTTATGACTCCATGCTGGCGCGCATGACCCCATGCTGGCACTCATGACTCCATGCTGGCACGCATGACTCCATGCTGGCACGCATGACCCCATGCTGGCACTCACGACCCCATGCTGGCACTCATGACCCCATGCAGGGACTCATAACCAATGCTGCCATTCATGACGCTATGCTAGCACTCATGACCCCATGCTGGCACTCATGACCCCATGCTGGCACTCACGACCCCATGCTGGCACTCATGACCCCATGCAGGGACTCATGACCAATGCTGCCACTCATGACTCTATGCTAGCACTCATGACCCCATACCCTCACTCATGACTCTATGCTAGCACTCATAACCCCATGCTGGCACTCATGACTCTATGCTAGCACTCATAACCCCATGCTGGCACTCATGACTCTATGCTAGCATTTATGACCCCATGCTGGGACTTATGACCTCATGCTGACATTCATTACCCTATGCTGGCACTCATGACTCTACGCTGTGACTCATGACCCCATGCTGGGACTCATGACTCCATGCTGGCACTGATAACCACATGCTGGCACTGATGACTCCAAGCTGGAACTCATGACCACGTGTTGGCACTCATGACCCCATGCTAGCACTCATACCAACATGCTGGCAGTCATGACTCCATGCTGGCACTGATGACCACATGCTGGCACTGATGACTCCATGCTAGTACTCATGACCCTATGCTAGTACGCATGACCCTATGCTAGTACTCATGACTCTATGCTGACACTCATGCCCCTATGCTGGCACTCATGCCCCCATGCTGACAACTCATGCCCCCATGCTGACACTCATGCCCCCATGCTGGCACTCATGACCTCATGCTGGCACTCATGACGTCATGCTTGTACTCATGACCCTTTGCTAGTACTCAAGTCTCCATGCTGGCACTCATAACCCCATGCTGGCACTCATGCCCCATGCTGGCACTCATGACCCCATGCTGGCACTCATGAACCCATGCTGGCCCTATGCCCCCATGCTGGCACTCATGACTCCATGCTGGCACTCATGACTCCATGCTGGCACTCATGCCCAATGCTGGCCCTATGCCCCCATGCTGGCACTCATGACTCCATGCTGGCACTCATGCCCCCATGCTGGCACTCATGACCCCATGCTGGCACTCATGACTCCATGCTGGCACTCATCAACTTTCAAAGAAATTGATGTGGACCTTTACCATTCCGTGCATCTCATGCACAGGATGATTGGCACAACCAAAGTGACTCACAGTAGGTATCTGTTTTGAGTTCGCAGCTCACTGAAGACTAAAAATTAGACAAAAAATATTTGGGAAAGTGAGGGCTGCTGGTCTAGGCAGCCTGATAGTTCTTGCTCCTACAAGTGAGTCTACCTAATGCACCTAAGGCGACTGCTGCAAGCAAAACAGGTGGGAAACACTTACACACACACACACACACACACACACACACACACACACACACACACACACACACACACACACACACATTGGACCAAAGAGCCAGAGCTCAACCCCCGCAAACACAACTAGGTGAGTACACACACACACACACACACACACACACACACACACGCACACACACATATATATATATATAACAGTGTCAGACCACAGAGGAAAATTGAAACAGGAATTTCCTTAAGTACTTTCGTATATTAATACATCTTCAGAAGGAGTGATTTTACAGGTCAAGTATTGGACATAAATAGGCAGGAGAGAATGGTGGAGTGAGGTGAGGTACAATAACAAATGAATGGGAATTAGGTGGACACAAATATGAGCCGCACAAGAAATGCTGAAGGCCTATTGGCCCATACGATGCAGTTCCTATCCATACCTAACAACAGGCCCACACATGAATTATAATAGCATAAGACAGTAAATATTTACAATGAATTAGTGAGACAAATATGTTCCAATGATCCTACTCAAATCGCCCTTTAATTGATCTATCAATTAAATAGATCAATTGATTGATAGATCAATTGATAGACCCTTTAATTGATAGATCAATTAAAGGGCGATTTGAGTAAGATCATTGGAACACATTTGTCTCACCAACTCATTGTAAATATTTACTAAGGAAATTACCTCAAGCTTGTACTAAAGAGGCACCCTTCTTGAGCCCAGATGGGCACATGTATAAGCAAGTAGATGGGGTCGCCATGGGTTCTCTCCTAGGTGTCCTGTTTGAGAACTTCTACATGGGTACCATCGAGCAAAAAGTCTTAGTTGACATGGACTTGAAACCTGCCATATGCTGCAGGTATGTTGACGACATTTTTACACAGGTACCTGATGTCAGACGTCTACAGGAGCTGAAGGAGGCATTTGAGCTGGATTCTATGTTGAGTTTCACTTATGAGATGGAAAAGGATGGGAAGCTGCCCTTTCTAGATGTAACAGTCACGGAAAGGAGCGGAGGCTTCCACACTGCAGTCTACAGTAAGAAAACAAACATAGGAAAGTGCCTCAATGCCAACAGTGACTGCCCAGACAGGTACAAGAGGAGTGTCGCTAACGCATATGTCGACCGTGCTCTCAGCCACAGCTCAGGATGGAAGCAAGTCGATGAAGAACTCTGTAGGGTAAGGCAGGTCCTAGTCAACAATGGCTTCTCCAATGGTTTCGTTGAAGACATCATAAGAAGGAAGGTGAAACGTCATGCAACCTCTGAAGAGACAACTAACACAACACCTGTACCCCCTATTAGACTATTTTACAGGAACATCTTTTCCACAGCTAATAAAACGGAGAAAAGAGTCCTGAAAGATATTGTTAATAGAAACGTTATCCCTACAGACCAAAATCAGAAGATACAATTGACGATTTAGTATAAACCCAGCAAACAATTTTAGGTTGCCACAACATATCTGGAAAGTATTTGAAAGTATTGGAAACGTTTGTTTTATCGTATCAGATACGATATTGTGTGTGGACTTAAATAGGTTTCCAAAACTTATAACCAAGACATATGTATCTAACACTAATTTGAGATGTTGTGGCAACTTTACACTCCTAACATGAGTCATTCATAATCCATTCATATACCAATATGAATCTCTTATGAAAGGTTTGAGCCAATAATCTGAACCCTTTTCACATCTTTGTGTTTAAAGTTAAATTTCTTGAAATTAATTTATATTTTATATTATATTATATTATTATTTTCAATTTAAATATTAAAACCAATTTAAGGGTAAAAAAAATCTAATATTTATATTTCTTTTATTATTTACTAACAATTATAATTATTTACTAACGGAGAGAGGGGAGGCTGTATGGCAGAGAGTGGCGGCTGTGGCGGACAGTGGCGGCGGTGGCGGATAGTGGCGGCGGGCGGACAGTGGCGGCGGCGGGCGGACAGTGGCGGCGGGCGGACAGTAGCGGCGGTGGCGGATAGTGGCGGCGGGCGGACAGTGGCGGCGGTGGCGGATAGTGGCGGCGGGCGGACAGTGGCGGCGGGCGGACAGTGGCGGCGGGCGGACAATGGCGGCGGGCGGACAGTGGCGTCGGGCGGACAGTGGCGGCGGTGGCGGATAGTGGCGGCGGGCGGACAGTGGCGGCGGGCGGACAGTGGCGGCGGTGGCGGATAGTGGCGGTGGGCGGACAGGGCGGCGGCGGGCGGACAGTGGCGGCGGGCGGACAGTGGCGGCGGGAGGACAGTGGCGGCGGGCGGACAGTGGCGGCTGTGGCGGATAGTGGCGGCGGGCGGACCGTGGCGGCGGTGGTGGACAGTGGCGGCGGGCGGACAGTGGCGGCGGCGGGCGGACAGTGGCGGCGGCGGGCGAACAGTGGCGGCGGCGGGCGGACAGTGGAGGCGGCGGGCGGACAGTGGTGGCGGCGGGCGGACAGTGGTGGCGGCGGGCGGACAGTGGTGGCGGCGGGCGGACAGTGGTGGCGGCGGGCGGACAGTGGTGGCGGCGGGCGGACAGTGGTGGCGGTGGCAGACAGTGGTGGCGGTGGAGGACAGTGGCGGCGGTGGCGGACAGTGACGGCGGTGGCGGACAGTGGCGGCGGTGGCGGACAGTGGCGGCGGTGGCGGACAGTGGCGGCGGTGGCGGCTGTGTCTGGCGGTGGTGGCGGGCGGTGGCGGGTGGCGGCGTCTGTGATGAGTGGTGGCGGCTGGCGGTGGTGGGTGGTGGCGGCGGTGGTGGTGGGTGGTGGTGGCGGCGGCGGCTGGTGGTGGTGGGTGGTGGCGGCGGTGGTGGTGGGTGGTGGTGGTGGTGGTGGTGGTGGTGGTGGGTGGTGGTGGCGGCGGCAGCTGGTGGTGGTGGGTGGTGGCGGCGGTGGTGGTGGGTGGTGGTGGTGGTGGCGGCGGCGGCGGCGGCGGGTGGTGGGTGGCGGCGGCGGCTGGTGGTGGTGGGTGGTGGCGGCGGGTGGTGGTGGGTGGTGGCGGCTGTGGTGGGTGGTGGCGGGCGGTGGCGGGCGGTGGCGGGCGGCGGCGGCTGTGGTGGGTGGTGACGATCGGCGGTGGGGGGGGCTGGTGGCGGCTGGCGGTGGCGGCTTGCGGTGGCGACTGTGGCAACGGGCGGTGACTGCTATTAGCGGGCGGTGGTGGCGGCTGGTGGCAGGTGGTGGTGGCAGTGGTGGCGGCTGGTGGTGGCGGCTGGTGGTGGTGACAGCTGGTGGCGGTGATGGCGGCTGGTGGTGGTGGCAGCTGGTGGCGGTGATGGCGGGTGGTGGTGGTGGCGGCTGGTGGTGGTGGCAGCTGGTGGCGGCTGGTGGCGGTGATGGCGGCTGGTGGTGATGGTGGTGGTGATGGCGGCTGGTGGCGCGCGGTGGCGGGCGGTGGCGGCTTGTGGCGGCTGGTGGTGGCGGCGGTAGTGGGTGGTGGTGGTGGTGGTGGGTGGTGGTGCCGGCTGTGGTGGGTGGTGGCGGTGGTGTCGGCGGCGGCTGTGGTGGGTGGTGGCGGATAGTGGCGGCGGGCGGACAGTGGCGGCGGGCGGACAGTGGCGGCGGGCGGACAGTGGCGTCGGGCGGACAGTGGCGGCGGTGGCGGATAGTGGCGGCGGGCGGACAGTGGCGGTGGGCGGACAGTGGCGGCGGTGGCGGATAGTGGCGGCGGGCGGACAGGGCGGCGGCGGGCGGACAGTGGCGGCGGGCGGACAGTGGCGGCGGGAGGACAGTGGCGGCGGGCGGACAGTGGCGGCTGTGGCGGATAGTGGCGGCGGGCGGACCGTGGCGGCGGTGGTGGACAGTGGCGGCGGGCGGACAGTGGCGGCGGCGGGCGGACAGTGGCGGCGGCGGGCGAACAGTGGCGGCGGCGGGCGGACAGTGGAGGCGGCGGGCGGACAGTGGAGGCGGCGGGCGGACAGTTGAGGCGGCGGGCGGACAGTGGAGGCGGCGGGCGGACAGTGGAGGCGGCGGGCGGACAGTGGGGGCGGCGGGCGGACAGTGGTGGCGGCGGGCGGACAGTGGTGGCGGCGGGCGGACAGTGGTGGCGGCGGGCGGACAGTGGTGGCGGCGGGCGGACAGTGGTGGCGGTGGCAGACAGTGGTGGCGGTGGAGGACAGTGGCGGCGGTGGCGGACAGTGGCGGCGGTGGCGGACAGTGGCGGCGGTGGCGGACAGTGGCGGCGGTGGCGGACAGTGGCGGCGGTGGCGGCTGTGTCTGGCGGTGGTGGCGGGCGGTGGCGGGTGGCGGCGTCTGTGATGAGTGGTGGTGGCTGGCGGTGGTGGGTGGTGGCGGCGGTGGTGGTGGGTGGTGGTGGTGGCGGCGGCGGCTGGTGGTGGTGGGTGGTGGCGGCGGTGGTGGTGGGTGGTGGTGGTGGTGGTGGGTGGTGGTGGCGGCGGCAGCTGGTGGTGGTGGGTGGTGGCGGCGGTGGTGGTGGGTGGTGGTGGCGGCGGCGGCGGCGGCGGGTGGTGGGTGGCGGCGGCGGCTGGTGGTGGTGGGTGGTGGCGGCGGGTGGTGGTGGGTGGTGGCGGCTGTGGTGGGTGGTGACGGGCGGTGGCGGGCGGTGGCGGGCGGCGGCGGCTGTGGTGGGTGGTGACGATCGGCGGTGGGGGGGGCTGGTGGCGGCTGGCGGTGGCGGCTTGCGGTGGCGACTGTGGCAACGGGCGGTGACTGCTGATATCGGGCGGTGGTGGCGGCTGGTGGCAGGTGGTGGTGGCGGTGGTGGCGGCTGGTGGTGGCGGCTGGTGGTGGTGACAGCTGGTGGCGGTGATGGCGGCTGGTGGTGGTGGCAGCTGGTGGCGGTGATGGCGGGTGGTGGTGGTGGCGGCTGGTGGTGGTGGCAGCTGGTGGCGGCTGGTGGCGGCTGGTGGCGGTGATGGCGGCTGGTGGTGGTGGTGATGGCGGCTGGTGGCGGGCGGTGGCGGGCGGTGGCGGGCGGTGGCGGCTTGTGGCGGCTGGTGGTGGGTGGTGGTGGTGGTGGCGGTGGTGTCGGCGGCGGCTGTGGTGGGTGGTGGCGGCGGCGGCGGTGATGGGTGGTGGCGGCGGCGGCGGTGATGGGTGGTGGCGGCGGCGGCGGCGGTGGTGGTGGGTGGTGGTGGCGGCGGCGGTGATGGGTGGTGGCGGCGGTGGTGGTGGGTGGTGGTGGTGGCGGCGGCGGCTGGTGGTGGTGGGTGGTGGTGGTGGGTGGTGGCGGCGGGTGGCGGTGGTGGGTGGCGGTGGCTGGTGGCGGGTGGCGGCTGGTGGTGGGTGGTGGCGGCGGGTGGTGAGTGGCGGTGGTGGGTGGCGGTGGCTGGTGGCGGGTGGTGGCGGGTGGCGGGTGGTGGCGGGTGGCGGCTGGTGGTGGGTGGTGGCGGCGGGTGGTGAGTGGCGGTGGTGGGTGGCGGTGGCTGGTGGCGGGTGGCAGCTGGTGGTGGGTGGTGGCAGGTGGCGACTGGTGGTGGGTGGTGGCGGGTGGCGGCTGGTGGTGGGTGGTGGCGGGTGGCGGCTGGTGGTGGGTGGCGGCTGGCGGCTGGTGGTGGGTGGTGGCGGGTGGCGGCTGGTGGTGGGTGGTGGCGGCGGGTGGTGAGTGGCGGTGGTGGGTGGCGGTGGCTGGTGGCGGCTGGTGGTGGGTGGTGGCGGGTGGCGGCTGACGGTGGGTGGTGGCGGGTGGTGGTGGGTGGCGGCTGGTGGTGGGTGGCGGCTGGTGGTGGGTGGCGGCGGGTGGCGGTGGGTGGCGGGTGGCGGCGGGTGGCGGCTGGTGGTGGGTGGTGGCAGGTGGCGGCTGGTGGTGGGTGGTGGCGGGTGGCGGCTGGTGGTGGGTGGCGGATGGTGGTGGGTGGTGGCGGGTGGCGGCTGGTGGTGGGCGGCGGGTGGCGGCTGGTGGCGGCCAGCTGGGACACACCCTTCACCACTGCAGGTCTGAGTAAAACTAACCATATGTCTCTCTCACCCACCAGCCCAGTGTTGCCAGCTCGCGCTCTCAAAATGTTTCCTTCAAAGATTGTATATTATCTTTGAACAACAAGTTTGATTATCAAGGAAATAATGCATATATTATTGTCACATTAATACTGTGCAATATCTTATTACATTCCTGCTAAATAATTATAATTTGAAACAGGACAAAAAATCCCACATATATATAAAAACCAACATTAGAGATCACGAGGCCTAGGCCTCGCCTGTGACCACACATCCTGCCTCCCTGGCCTGCTACACTCACACACCTCACACTCTTAACTCTCTCATAATCACTCTCACTCTCTTACTCTGTCACTCTTACTCTCTGTCACTCTTACTCTGTCACTCTTACTCTCTGTCACTCTTACTCTCTGTCACTCTTACTCTCTGTCACTCTTACTCTCTGTCATTCTTACTCTGTCACTCTTACTCTCTGTCACTCTTACTCTCTGTCACTCTTACTCTCTGTCACTCTTACTCTCTGTCACTCTTACTCTCTGTCACTCTTACTCTCTGTCACTCTTACTCTCTGTCACTCTTACTCTGTCACTCTTACTCTCTGTCACTCTTACTCTCTGTCACTCTTACTCTCTGTCACTCTTACTCTCTGTCACTCTTACTCTCTGTCACTCTTACTCTGTCACTCTTACTCTCTGTCACTCTTACTCTCTGTCACGTTTACTCTCTGTCACTCTTACTCTCTGTCACTCTTACTCTGTCACTCTTACTCTCTGTCACTCTTACTCTCTGTCACTCTTACTCTCTGTCACTCTTACTCTCTGTCACTCTTACTCTCTGTCACTCTTACTCTCTGTCACTCTTACTCTGTCACTCTTACTCTCTGTCACTCTTACTCTCTGTCACGTTTACTCTCTGTCACTCTTACTCTCTGTCACTCTTACTCACTCTCAATCACCCTTACCCATTCATACTCACTCTCTTACTCTTACTCTCATACTCTTACTCTCAATTACTCTTACTCTCAATCACTCTTACTCCCAATCACTCCTACTCCCAATCACTCCTACTCTCAATCACTCCTACTCTCATTCTTACTCTTACTCTTACTCCCAATCACTCTTACTCTCAATCACTCTTATTCTCATTCTTACTCTCACTCTTACTCTTACTCCCAATCACTCTTACTCCCAATCACTCTTACTCTCAATCACTCTTACTCTCAATCACTCTTACTCTCAATCACTCTTACTCTCATTCTTACTCTTACTCACTCTTACTCTCAATCACTCTTATTCTCATTCTTACTCCTACTCTCACTCTAACTCCTACTCCCAATCACTCTTACTCCCAATCACTCTTACTCTCAATCACTCTTACTCCCAATCACTCTTACTCTCAATCACTCTTACTCTCAATCACTTACTCTCAATCACTCTTACTCTCAATCACTCTTACTCTCACTAACTCTCAATCACTCTTACTCTCACTCTAACTCTCAATCACTCTTACTCTCATACTCACCCTTACTCTCAATCACTTTACTCTCACTCTTACTCATTCTGTCACCCTTACTCACTCTGTCACTCTTACTCACTCTCAGTCACTCTTACTTATACTCACTCTTACTCACACTTACACACTCTCTGGCACTCTCACTCACCTTCAGTCACTCTTACCCACTCTCGCTCACTCTTACTCACTCTAGTTAATAAGAACACGCCAATATAAGACAACAAAACGTTTTCAGATTCTTTCTCACCACTTTCCAGCAACTTTTAAAATTTATATAAATTATCTTAGGGAATAATACATAAATTATATATTTAAACATGATATTAGTGTTTAGTGGAATGCATAAGGAGTCAAATTGTGTTAAAAAGAGCGATTTTTAGAAAATTTGGAAAACTACTTTTTTCTGTTCATATTATAACTAAATGGATTTTAAAGGTTTCACTCAGCCAATATATATCATTCACAATTTATTAATGAATTTTACAAAAAAACACCATAAATTTTATATTTAAACATGTAAAAACTATTTGTTTTACATTTGGAAGAAAATAATTGTAGAAAAACAATTTATAATTAAACCTTTGTGTTTGGATTTTTTGAGTAAAAGTTTCTCAAAGGCTCTCCTGCACCATTCTCAATGCAAATCATTCCCACACCTATGGGAAGAGATAGGCGAACGTTGTGTAGATGATTTGTGTTTGCTGGGAAACCAAGAAAACGGCCAATCTACTCATGAGAAACTCTCCAGACACAAATCAGAACTCATTAAAAGAGACCAATGTCGTCTATGCCTTCAAATGCCCACTTGGGGACTGTAAGCCTCAAAGAATTCAGTATATAGGCAAGACAACAACATCTCTTTCCAGGCGATTAACGATGCATAAGCAACTGGGCTCCATTAAGGAACATATAATCTCTTCCCACAACCAGACCATCACGAGAGAAGTCTTAACAAAAAACACGGAAATCATCGATAGATACAGCGATAGCAGGCGGCTTGATATCTGCAAGGCACTACACATTAAGAAGTCGACACCAGCAATCAACAGCCAATTAATGCACAACTATATTCTACCCACTTCAAGACTCCGCACCAATATAGAAGCATCAAGAAATATGGGCCAATAGGCCCTTTGCAGTTATTTCCATTCTTCCCTTTAACTTACAAAATATTATACCCATTGTTTCGTGTTCTGTCTTGTGTTGAAAGTTTGTTTTCACCTCATCAAAAACTGTTGTAACATATCACCTCACCCAAATGCAGGTATAAAATCGAAGCTGTTTAAACACTGTTTAGTTATAGTTGTGTGTGTGTAAACTAAAGTCTTTGAAAATGTAATAAGTTATTACGAAACGCGTTCAAGTGTCACGTCAGACTAGAAATAAAAATGAATTTTTGAGAATTGATTTTTCAGTTACCATCAACAGTGAAAAGAAATATAAGAAATATTGAGATTATATATTTAATAATATGTATATATATATATGTCGTACCTAGTAGCCAGAACGCACTTCTCTGCCTACTATGCAAGGCCCGATTTGCCTAATAAGCCAAGTTTTCATGAATTAATTGTTTTTCGACTACCTAACCTACCTAACTTAACCTAACCTACCTTTTTCGGCTACCTAACCTAACCTAACCTATAAAGATAAGTTAGGTTAGGTTAGGTAGGGTTGGTTAGGTTCGGTCATATATCTACGTTAATTTTAACTCCAATAAAAAAAAATTGACCTCATACATAATGAAATGGGTAGCTTTATCCTTTAATAAGAAAAAAAATAGAGAAAATATATTAATTTAGGAAAACTTGGCTTATTAGGCAAATCGGGCCTTGCATAGTAGGCCGAAAAGTGCGTTCTGGCTACTAGGTACGACATATATATATATATATATATATATATATATATATATATATATATATATATATATATATATATATATATATATATATATATATATATGTCGTACCTAGTAGCCAGAACTCACTTCTCAGCCTACTATTCAAGGCCCGATTTGCCTAATAAGCCAAGTTTTCCTGAATTAATATATTTACTATAATTTTTTTCTTATGAAATGATAAAGCTACCCTTTTCTCTATGTATGAGGTCAATTTTTTTTTATTGGAGTTAAAATTAACGTAGATATATGACCGAACCTAACCAACCCTACCTAACCTAACCTAACCTATATTTATAGGTAAGGTTAGGTTAGGTAGCCAAAAAAAGCTAGGTTAGGTTAGGTTAGGTAGGTTAGGTAGACGAAAAAAACATTAATTCATGAAAACTTGGCTTATTAGGCAAATCGAGCCTTGAATAGTAGGCTGAGAAGTGCGTTCTGGCTATTAGGTACGACATATATATATATATATATATATATATATATATATATATATATATATATATATATATATATATATATATATATATATATGTCGTACCTAGTAGCCAGAACGCACTTCTCGGCCTACTATGCAAGGCCTGATTTGCCTAATAAGCCAAGTTTTCCTGAATTATTATATTTTCTCAATTTTTTTTCTTATGAGATGATAAAGCTACCCATTTCATTATGTATGAGGTCAATATTTTTTTATTGGAGTTAAAATTAACGTAGATATATGACCAAACCTAACCAACCCTACCTAACCTAACCTAACCTATCTTTTTAGGTTAGGTTAGGTTAGGTAGCCGAAAAAGTTAGGTTAGGTTTGGTTAGGTAGGTTAGGTAGTCGAAAAACAATTAATTCATGAAAACTTGGCTTATTAGGCAAATCGGGCCTTGCATAGTAGGCAGAGAAGTGCGTTCTGGCTATTAGGTACGACATATATACATATATATATATATATATATATATATATATATATATATATATATATATATATATATATATATATATATATATATATATATATATATGTATATATATATGTATATATATATATATATATATATATATATATATATATATATATATATATATATATGTATATATATATATATATATATATATATATATATATATATATATATATATATTATATATATACATTAATTCATGAAAACTTGGGTATTAGGCAAATTGGGCCTTGCATAGTAGGCTGAGAAGTGCGTTCTGGCTACTAGGTACCGAAAAAGTTAGGTTATTGGTAAAAAAATTGACCTCATAAATAAATTGACCTCATAAAAATTGAAAATATAATAATTCAGGAAAACTTAAAACCTGAAATAATATATTTTCTCTAATTTTTTACTTATGAAATAAAGCTACCCATTTCATTATGTATGAGGTCAATTTTTTTTATTGGAGTTAAAATTAACGTAGATATATGACCGATCCTAACCAACCCTACCTAACCTAACCTAACCTATCTTTATAGGTTAGGTTAGGTTAGGTAGCCGAAAAACACGAGTTCTCTCACATTGACAGTGGCTTGATGAAAAACGCAGAGTAACCTCTCACTTGTCTAGTGCCCTCGGGAAGTGGAGATATTTGAGGTGTATATATATCTCGAAGTCTCTACTTCTTTTGTAGGGTCTGATGGTGTAGTGGGTTAAGGCGTACTAGTTATGGCAGCTACTGGAAGGTAGTTGTGCTTTCTGGGTTCGAGGCCCACTGGTGGGTGTTGTCCAAAGATTGTTAATCTTCACTTGTGGTTTATGCAGGTATAGGCTTATAGCATAGACACGAGTTCTCTCACACTGACAATGGCTTGATGAAAAACGCAGAGTAACCTCACACTTGTCTAGTGCCCTCGGGAAGTGGAGATATTTGAGGTGTATATATATCTCGAAGTCTCTACTTCTTTTGTAGGGTCTGATGGTGTAGTGGGTTAAGGCGTACTAGTTATGGCAGCTACTGGAAGGTAGTTGTGCTTTCTGGGTTCGAGGCCCACTGGTGGGTGTTGTCCAAAGATTGTATATATATATATATATATATATAAATATATATATATATATATATATATATATATATATATATATATTTATTTATATATATATATATATATATATATATATATATATATATATATATATATATATATATATATATATATATATATATATATATATCGTACCTAGTAGCCAGAACGCCCTTCTCAACCTACTATGCAAGGCCCGATTTGTCTAATAAGCCAAGTTTTCATGAATTCATATATTTTCTCTAATTTTTTTCTTTTGAAATTATAAAGCTACCCATTTCATTATCTATGAGGTCAATTTTTTTTATTGGAGTTAAAATTAATGTAGATATATGACCGAACCTAACCAACCCTACCTAACCTAACCTAACCTATCTTTATTGGTTTGGTTAAGTTAGGTAGCTGAAAAAGTTAGGTTAGGTTAGGTTAGGTAGGTTAGGTAGTCGAAAAACAATTAATTCGTGAAAACTTGACTTATTAGGCAAATCGGGCCTTGCATAGTAGGCTGAGAAGTGCATTCTGGCTACAAAGCACGACATATATATATATATATATATATATATATATATATATATATATATATATATATATATATATATATATATATATGTATATATATATATATATACAATCTTTGGACAATATATACAATCTTTGGACAGCAACGCAACTGGTATGTACAAGACGCCTTAATCCACTTGACCATCACGACCGGACACAATGAGGTGATAGCCGAGGCTATTTGAACCACCCCACCGCCGGCACTCGGATAGTAATCTTGGGCATAGCATTTTACCAAAAACATGGGGTGTGAGTTTTCAGTTGCATATTGTCCTGGGGACCATTCAGGCTTGTTCGCATTTGTGTTCCTCACGTGTGCCCCAAAGAATGAGGTGATTTGTTAAAATGCTATGCCCAAGATTACTATCCGAGTGCCGGCGGTGGGGTGGTTCAAATTGCCTCGGCTATCACCTCATTGTGTCCGGTCATGATGGTCAAGTGGATTAAGGCGTCTTGTACATACCAGTTGCGTTGCTCCTGGGAGTATGGGTTCGAGTCACTTCTGGGGTGTGAGTTTTCAGTTGCATATTGTCCTGGGGACCATTCAGGCTTGTTCGCATTTGTGTTCCTCACGTGCGCCCCAAAGAATGAGGTGATTTGGTAAAATGTTATGCCCAAGATTACTATCCGAGTGCCGGCGGTGGGGTGGTTCAAATAGCCTCGGCTATCACCTCATTGTGTCCGGTCGTGATGGTCAAGTGGATTAAGGCGTCTTGTACATACCAGTTGCGTTGCTCCTGGGAGTATGGGTTCGAGTCACTTCTGGGGTGTGAGTTTTCAGTTGCATATTGTCCTGGGGACCATTCAGGCTTGTTCGCATTTGTGTTCCTCACGTGTGCCCCAAAGAATGAGGTGATTTGGTAAAATGCTATGCCCAAGATTACTATCCGAGTGCCGGCGGTGGGGTGGTTCAAATAGCCTCGGCTATCACCTCATTGTGTCCGGTCGTGATGGTCAAGTGGATTAAGGCATCTTGTACATACCAGTTGCGTTGCTCCTGGGAGTATGGGTTCGAGTCACTTCTGGGGTGTGAGTTTTCAGTTGCATATTGTCCTGGGGACCATTCAGGCTTGTTAGCATTTGTGTTCCTCACGTGTGCCCCAAAGAATGAGGTGATTTGGTAAAATGCTATGCCCAAGATTACTATCCGAGTGCCGGCGGTGGGGTGGTTCAAATAGCCTCGGCTATCACCTCATTGTGTCCGGTCGTGATGGTCAAGTGGATTAAGGCGTCTTGTACATACCAGTTGCGTTGCTCCTGGGAGTATGGGTTCGAGTCACTTCTGGGGTGTGAGTTTTCAGTTGCATATTGTCCTGAGGACCATTCAGGCTTGTTAGCATTTGTGTTCCTCACGTGTGCCCCAAAGAATGAGGTGATTTGGTAAAATGCTATGCCCAAGATTACTATCCGAGTGCCGGCGGTGGGGTGGTTCAAATAGCCTCGGCTATCACCTCATTGTGTCCGGTCGTGATGGTCAAGTGGATTAAGGCGTCTTGTACATACCAGTTGCGTTGCTCCTGGGAGTATGGGTTCGAGTCACTTCTGGGGTGTGAGTTTTCAGTTGCATATTGTCCTGGGGACCATTCAGGCTTGTTAGCATTTGTGTTCCTCACGTGTGCCCCAAAGAATGAGGTGATTTGGTAAAATGCTATGCCCAAGATTACTATCCGAGTGCCGGCGGTGGGGTGGTTCAAATAGCCTCGGCTATCACCTCATTGTGTCCGGTCGTGATGGTCAAGTGGATTAAGGCGTCTTGTACATACCACTTGCGTTGCTCCTGGGAGTATGGGTTCGAGTCACTTCTGGGGTGTGAGTTTTCAGTTATATATATATATATATATATATATATATATATATATATATATATATATATATATATATATATATATTTTTTTTTATTTATTTATTTTTTTAAATATTTCATGTTATGGAATGATACAGCTTTCTATTATATTACATATGATTTTGTTTACTTTGATTTAAAACTAACATAGGAACTTTATCAAACTTAACATAACTATGTCAGTAATTCATTGTCCTAAAAAAATATAATATTATTATTGTAAGAAAAGATATATGTATTAGTGTTAGTGATGATGGTCGGCAGGATACACATGCTGGACTACGGAAACTTTGTACCGGGGAACCTTTGGTCTTCGAGGGAGACGGTGCTGCGACTCCTGGGGGCGAAGCTCACTCTTCTGCCCAATTATGACCAGGTCATCCAGGCCTTCGACGCCGGGGCCGGAGTCCTCGAGGCCACTCAGTACTCCCACTTCCTTTTCATAACACGCAAAAGGAGCAAGAATGCCTATGTCGTCGAGGAGAAGCTTTATCCTAGCAATGTTGGATGGGTCTTCCAGAAGGGAGCTCCATATAAACATATCTTCGATAGGTGAGTCTTTATGCGGTCTCCTACTTTGTAAGCTTCCTCAAGACACTTACCACTATCAGCAACTTTTATGTTCAGGAGTATTATTGTGCAGTAACTGCATTCAAATTTATTATAAATATGCCATGACGAAGGTGTAGGTATTTGTTGAGACCAATTCTATCCTCAGCCCTAGTTACTTAAGTTTTTATATATCGTATAACAATCCCCCCCCCCCCAACCCCCCACCTATACATATCAAACTAAGGCAACAAGTCCTAAGACTTTAACAACGTGTAAATTATTGGATATGCAAAAAAAGGTCCTAAATATCACTCAGGATGACAATATATTATGTAAACAGACACTAAGCGAACTTAATCAACCGTATCTGGTTCATCAAGGATTTCATCGAAGGACAAGTGACAGACACTCATGAAAACAAAACTTACCATCATCCTCAAACCGAGATTTTCCATAGGGAGATGCGTGACTGTAAGCAGGTTAGTCTAGTTCGAAAAATTAGGAGCAGGGAGATGTTCCATTATATGTCCATGAGTTAATCACATGAAGTGATTGGAAGGCGGCTAGTGTTATGGAGTCCTGCTCGTATTCTCCAAACTCTGACTATAAAACATACTCCCCTCTCTGGGAATAACCAGAAAAGTACTAGTTTGATTTTATAACTCTTTAGAGGAGGCAAGATGCCACAATAAGAAAAAATTATGTTTAAGTTTATTTGGGAAGAGGCTTGGTATTGGCCCCACCATTAAAATGGTGGTATGTTATGACCCCATGTAGCCTGGGTGGAATGAGTCTACCCCAGTGAAAGCTATTCTGCCGTCTGGACCTGATTGAGAGGTCAGAATATATATGTATATATTAAATAACTGAGTAAATGCCAGTGAGTAATCTCAGGATACTAGCAGAGGGTGGGCGTTGGTAATAAGGGACATGAAATGAGATGTCGATACTTTGGGGAAGTGAAGTGACGCTAGAAGGTTGTGCCCTCACTTCAGTCACAACTGTCATCAGAAGTGGATGCACTTTGTTGATCTCCTGCATGAAGGAAGAATATAGTTCCCTGTGTTAGTGCTGGAGTGAAGACTACTTGTCTGCAAGTGTGACGAAGCTGTTGGGGACATAGTGCACCATTTCTCTGTGATTTTGATAAATCAGAGACGGCCTGGAAGTGAGTGTTTGGCCACGCCTTTGTGAAACTCTAATTGTTGTGCCTTCAAGAGGAAGGAAGTAAGCAGGCGTTTCTGTTGTGAAGCCTGCCAGACGACGTTGTGAACTCAAGTCGTGGACTGGAGGAAGCCTTGTGAAGCAGTCTAAAAGCAATTTTGTGGGCGCCATGTTTGAGTTCCAATGAGTGATCGTCTTCATGTCAGAGATTTCGGTGGTAAGCCTGTTTAATCGTTTGTTAGATTAGATACTGTGACGGTGTTCCCCCCTTATATTTCTCCCACGCCAGCTGTAAGAGTCATATCCACTTTTCACGAACGTTCTCTACGTTCCGGGGAACAATTTGACATATGTGGGAGCGTGGAGTGTTCTCACATTGGCAAGAAATTCGCAAAAGAAGAGTGTTTTGGCTTGTGCTATAGGCCCTTTAGGACGCCAATATGGCGCCGGCCCCTCCGTTTTACTGCCAAAACGGTATGATGTCAGTGTTACGGACCCGGATTCAGCGTCCGAGCCTGGAGCAGTGACAAACACGCCATCTGTGGGTCAGCTCCCGAAACCCCCGCCAAACGGACGACGACACCTAGTGAGGACAGCGTGTACTGGCCTCGAGGACCAGTTTCCAGTCTGGTTCAGCGCTCAACACCGCCGCTCCTGACCTCTGGTGAGGTGGTGCTCCGACGACAGCGCCATCTAGGGAGTGGATATGTCGGGCGTTTGTATCTGAGCCTGTGAGTGTGGTGTATTAGTGTCCCGGTTATTAATGACGTGTCTGCTTACAGAGCCAACCTGGGACCACTGTGTTGAAGGTGTAGTCAGTCTACCCGAGGCAGCCAGTCTCCATACAGTGAAGTTTGCTGCAGCTTTTGTGACGTCGTCCCCCCGGAAGAACACTGTGGTGTGTTAAGCCTGCCAGTGGAGTGGCAGTGGAAGGATTTACCCGGGACCGACGGTTGGAGACGATAATCCACTGGGGTATTGAGGACAGGAGGGTGATTGGTGATATCACACGAGACTCCTGTCTAGGGCGTACCCCTTATATCGTTCGTGGAGTGGCCGTACCAGCCTTGGTGGCTCTGTACCTGCCAGCAGACCTGCTGGACGTGTGGTTGACGGCCTCCACGACGGTGCCCCCAGTGGACCTGTGTTGTGGCTGACCTGTGGCCAGGGTAGACTCGGTGTTCTCAGAGGACACGTCTTGAGGCCACGAAGAAAGCACCGCGGACTCAGCACCTAGCTTCGAGGATCCATAGTCTCCAGCAGAAGACTACAGTGTTGGTCCCCTTTGTAAAGTGTTAATACCCCTCCCCCTTGTGTACGTTTTATTTCTATATATTTAAATGGTGATGGTGAAAATTATATTATATTAAGTTCTTACCTTTCTTTCCCTACTCCCTTTAAGTTACTTGCGTCACGGATCGCATCCCTTGATAGCCTCTACTGGCTTGGGGCCGGATATATATCTTCCTCTAACTACAACAGAGTGAGAACCCTGTTGCGTCCCGAGAGGGCCGTAACATAATTGGCATCCCCAGCGGGATCCGTCCCCTTGTTAAGTATGTTTGACAGGGGTGGTGAAGTGGCGTAATCCCTGTATATAATTCCCCCTGTGTGACGATTGTGACGTTATACGTCCTGTGCGGTGCTCAGTGACTAAGTGCGATATTGTGCAGTGCGGTGCTCGCTGTGATTAAGCGATTAAGTGCAATATTGACTAGTGCGGTGCTCAGTGATTTAGTGCAATATTGTAGAGCGAAGTGTTCGCTTGGATTCAGTGCAATATTGGGTAGTGCGGTGCCCGAAGTAATTACGTGCAATATTGGCAAGTGCAGTGTTTGGTGCGATAAAGGGCCATATTGACGTAGAACAGTGCTCGGTGCGTTAAGTGCTAACGTGTAAGCGGTGTGTTAAGTGCTAGTTGAGTGTTCCATCTGTGACAATGGCAGAAAAGGCTACCATCGATGATCTAGACGATGTTCAGGCTTTTCTGAACAGAGTGGACTGTCTTGCCAGATTAAAGTATCTGAGCAAACCGGAACTTGTACTAGTGAGCGCCTACCTGGAGATCAAGATCCGTGCCAGTGATTCCCGTGTGGAGATCTTGTCCAAGGTTCACCGGCACCTGAAGGCAGAAGAGAAACAGGAAGGCGAGACTCCTAGTACAAGGGAAGGTGAGGAAATAGCTTCCACAGAAAAGGAAGATAAGGGCAGTGACATTGACAGTGATGCAGGTGAGCTTAATATCAGCTTCCTAACAGTCAAAATGCGTGCCCTAGAGATCAATCGCGAGATAGAGTGGAAGAAGTTAGAATTAGAACGAGAATTAAAAGATAAAGAAATGGAGATGAAAGAAAAGGAATTGGCGATGAGGCGTCTAGAATTAGAAGAGAAACGAGAGAGAGAAGAACGAGAAAGAGAAGAGAGACGAGAGAGAGAAGAACGAGAAAGAGAAGAAAAAGAAAGACAGAGACAACATGAACTAGAAGTATTACGACTAGGCGCTGGACAGAGACAAACTGGAGTAAGCGGTTTCGATCCGGTAAGGAATATCAAAATGGTCCCCAAATTCAACGAGAGAGAGGTTTCGAAGTTCTTCGCAGCCTTCGAGAAAGTCGCTGCCTCTTTGGAGTGGCCAAGGGAGAATTGGGCCATCATGATACAGTCAGTCTTGACTGGGAAGGCCCAAATCGCCTACTCTACGTTATCCCTTGACGACTCCGGCGATTACGATATGGTGAAGAAAGTGGTGCTCATGGCGTACCAATTGGTACCTGAGGCATATAGGCAAAAGTTCAGAAACCTGAAGAAGACCTCAGAGCACACTTTCACCGAATTCGCCACCATCAAGGAGCGACTTTTTCAAGAATGGTGTGCCTCTCGGAAGGTGGAGACCAAGGAAGACCTCGAGCAGCTGATTCTGCTCGAGGACTTCAAGGATTGTTTGTCTGGAGACCTGAAGACGTACCTAGAGGAACAGCAGGTAGAGACCTTGAGTGCGGCAGCCACCATGGCGGAAGAGTATATCCTGACTCATAGGCCGTCTGCTAAGTACGTCCCGAGGAATTACCAGCGCCGGTTTGACAGACCTCACGACGAAGAAGAAGAAAG
This sequence comes from Procambarus clarkii, assembly GCF_040958095.1. Classification (NCBI taxonomy): domain Eukaryota; kingdom Metazoa; phylum Arthropoda; class Malacostraca; order Decapoda; family Cambaridae; genus Procambarus; species Procambarus clarkii. Next base: position 9,077,897 of record NC_091205.1, on the reverse strand, counting down.
ACCCGTCCCACGAAGTGCTAAGAAGACGCCCCCAAGTAGCCCCCGAAGAACAAGCCCTAGCAGTCCGAAACACCGGAGCCCGAGGAGGAATATGGTGTGCTGGACTTGTGGGCAGAAAGGGCATATAGCTGCTAGGTGCCGAGGCAGAAGAGGTGGCAGCGCACGTAGGGAGGTGATGTTGATGAGCTGTGTTACACCACCAGTAGGAAACCAGTCGACGACGACGCAGGAAGGACCAAGTTTGTTGGTCCCTCACACTTCAACCGGGTATGTAACGAGTGATCATACTGGTAGATCAATTGTAGTGCTCAGAGATAGTGGAGCAGCCCAGTCCCTGATCGTGAAGAGCTCGTTACCCGAGGGAGTAAGTGTGAACGGGAGACAAGAGGTTGTCCTGGTTGGGTTTCCAAGGACGCAGTACATCGCCCCCTTAGTGCCAGTACATCTCGACACGCCTTATTTCAGCGGCACATGTGTGTTGGCAGTAGTCGATACCCTCCCTGTGGCTGGGATTGACGTGGTACTAGCCAACGACTTGGTGACAGATTGGAGCATCAATCTTCCCAAGGTTGCGGACGAGTCTACCGGAACAGCACGGTCTGAGGTAACAGGCAATGGTAATGTCCTGGTAAAGACAGACCCGGATGTAAACATATTTAATTTGTCCTTTCACCCGCAGATCGACGATATTCTAGCAGTGTCTCCTGATTCTCTCGACGAGGAACATGAAGTTAAGAAGGCAGAGGTACCTGAGCAAGAAGAGAGGCCTTGTGTGCGGGCACCCACGGATACCAACGAGTCTGGAGCGAAGGCGGATGTGTGCTTGCGGTATGGCAAGTTACAGCATGTAGTGAACCAGCCAGAGATTCCCCAGACGTCAGAGGTAGGTGCGGTGTGTTCAAAAGGTCTAGTGCCCTCTTCGGTCCAAGCCAGGCGTGTGGATGTGGCCGGCTATGGACATGACTGGCTCGGGAAGCTTATCCCTCAATTGGCCTCATGTTTCTTAGCGATACTTTGTTTGATTCTCGTATGTGTTCTCGTTTGTGCTCTCAGTAAGGATCAGTGGACGACCCGAAGGATGATGGCTCCCGTGAACATCGAGAAGAGGTCCCAGGGATTGGAGATTTGTACTGCAAGTGTTGCAGTTGAAGAAGGGACCTGGGAGGTAATAGATGATACAGGAGGTACGATATGTGATAATATGAGTGACTGTTTCCGACAGGTTGGCACCCCCCGCGTGATAGCTGAGCCTCAATGCAGCGTTATACGGAACGTTGGTCGACCTGACGGTGGCAGAGTGAATGCCATCTGCGGCGTACAAGCAGCCCTGTTGGGACTAGGTGTGGATCTAGTAGGGTATGCTGTAAGTATTGACTTACCCACTGTCGCGATCACTCTGAATTATCAGACCCCTGTATTCCAGGTTCCTGTCTCCCTGAAGGACCATCGGACCGGCACCAGAAATGCCGTCTGTGGTCAGCCATCATCGGTGCCACGACATAAGGAAGTGTCGAGTCACCCCAAATCGTGTCGAAACCAATCCTTACTCGAGAGGTGTGAAATGATGCCCCTGCTTGACATCGCAGTGGAGATGTGGGAGACGTGGAAGATTACGTCAGGCAGATCATTGCCTTCCATTTTCAAGCTCCCTTTGTGCCAGGGTTTCTCAGTAGAAAAGTTCTGTGGACAAGACAGCCTCATCTCTCCAGTTCATAGTATAAGTAAGTCCATTTGGAGTTGTGTCGCCCTGCTAATTTGGTTTGTGTTTTTTATAGAACCCCAAACCAAATTCTTTTTGGTGGGGAGGTGTTACGGACCCGGATTCAGCGTCCGAGCCTGGAGCAGTGACAAACACGCCATCTGTGGGTCAGCTCCCGAAACCCCCGCCAAACGGACGACGACACCTAGTGAGGACAGCGTGTACTGGCCTCGAGGACCAGTTTCCAGTCTGGTTCAGCGCTCAACACCGCCGCTCCTGACCTCTGGTGAGGTGGTGCTCCGACGACAGCGCCATCTAGGGAGTGGATATGTCGGGCGTTTGTATCTGAGCCTGTGAGTGTGGTGTATTAGTGTCCCGGTTATTAATGACGTGTCTGCTTACAGAGCCAACCTGGGACCACTGTGTTGAAGGTGTAGTCAGTCTACCCGAGGCAGCCAGTCTCCATACAGTGAAGTTTGCTGCAGCTTTTGTGACGTCGTCCCCCCGGAAGAACACTGTGGTGTGTTAAGCCTGCCAGTGGAGTGGCAGTGGAAGGATTTACCCGGGACCGACGGTTGGAGACGATAATCCACTGGGGTATTGAGGACAGGAGGGTGATTGGTGATATCACACGAGACTCCTGTCTAGGGCGTACCCCTTATATCGTTCGTGGAGTGGCCGTACCAGCCTTGGTGGCTCTGTACCTGCCAGCAGACCTGCTGGACGTGTGGTTGACGGCCTCCACGACGGTGCCCCCAGTGGACCTGTGTTGTGGCTGACCTGTGGCCAGGGTAGACTCGGTGTTCTCAGAGGACACGTCTTGAGGCCACGAAGAAAGCACCGCGGACTCAGCACCTAGCTTCGAGGATCCATAGTCTCCAGCAGAAGACTACAGTGTTGGTCCCCTTTGTAAAGTGTTAATACCCCTCCCCCTTGTGTACGTTTTATTTCTATATATTTAAATGGTGATGGTGAAAATTATATTATATTAAGTTCTTACCTTTCTTTCCCTACTCCCTTTAAGTTACTTGCGTCACGGATCGCATCCCTTGATAGCCTCTACTGGCTTGGGGCCGGATATATATCTTCCTCTAACTACATCAGAGTGAGAACCCTGTTGCGTCCCGAGAGGGCCGTAACAGTCAGTGGCACCAGATTGGTCAGGAACAGTGACGTGGCACAGGGAGCCAATGAGAAACGCCCCTGGCAAGTATGATGTCACGAGAGCAAGGGGGTCCGGACATCGCGCCCCAGTGGCGCCAGCAGTTTGACACGACACGTCGAGGAGGTCGGATGTGTGACCGAGGATCCTGTCAGTTTGGCAGTTTACCTCACTCCGGTAGATTTTATGCGTCACCCAGCAGTCTGCAAGCACCCTGTGAGGTCTTCCTTTATTCCATGTGTTGGACCGAAGAAGGAATCGACGAGAATTGAGCAGCAAGTGCTCCAGTGACAGGCGCTTTGCAAGAGGTGAAGTCTGTGCAGTGACGTATGGGACGTCTGTGCAAGTTCACCCGTTTAGTGACGACGTAGCGGCTGGGCCAATCCACCGAGAGTCATTAGAACAACGGAACTAGCTGGGAATCAGGACGACTGCAGCCGAGAGAAAGGTCTGCAGCCGTAGTTGTGAGAAGTCGACGGCCAGGAGACCGACTCCAACCCCTTGAAGAAGTTGTGGAGGAGCATGGGCCTGCAGAGGATAGAGCACGGTGAAGACGCGTTTTTTGAGGTGTTGAAGAGGTTCCTGGAGAGAGCATCAGTGTGTGTGGGGGGGCGTTCCCTACAACGAGACGAGAGCCGGGACCAGGAGCTTCATTTCAACTCTCAACAGAGGGCGAGTCCACATCAGTGAGGTGGAAGTAGGTAATTTAGTTTTCCCTCCCATTCCCCTTTAGTCAGCTATTTTAATTAGTCTCTTCTATGTCGTGAGCAGGGCTCACCAATGTATATGTCATAGTAAGGCACAGTTGTGCAGAGAGATGCTGTAGAGAGCTCTCACGAAATATGTGTGGTGTGTGAGTGCACCTGTGATTTATTGAAGAGATTGCCGTGTCAAGGACATTTATAATCATCTGACATTATTATTATCAGTTTGTGTCAGAGAATATATATATATATATATATATATATATATATATATATATATATATATATATATATATATATATATATAACTGTACCATTTATTAGTATAAGGCTGTGTGCCCCGTATTGACTCATTATTGCTAATATTGATGAAGTGATCTATATATGCTGGAGTATTGAATAACATAATCGTGAGTACAGTGAATTATTGCATTTATTACCATTACTGTGATATTTGGTGTTTAATGCCATTACTGTAAGGTACTGTGTTAATCACCATTGAAATGATTTATTGAGCATTTAAGGCCAGTGCAGCGATTATTGCGTTTATCGCCATTATAGCAAGTTATTGTGTTGATTGCCAGTATTGTGTTTACTGTGAATTTAAAGAAATAGGCGCTTAATGCCAGGGCAACAAGTACAGAGAGAGATCATACAGCGAAGGGGCGTGGCAGTTGGGAATGACAGGAGGAGGGAGTGTTGCTGTCTTGCTGTGTTCCTGATTTATGAAGAGGGAGTGTCCATGCTGCCATGTACTTCGTCGCCTTGTTGTTGATATAGAGATATAATACTTTAATATTTTAAGTAAAATACAAAACTACCTTCGTGTTTGTATTATCCCTCTTTTGCTTGTTGCTATAGAGTCCATTGAAAGAGTGAGAGTGATAGACACATACCTGCCTGATACCAGATTTATTTAGTGTGCTCTTGACACAATTACCACAATTCCACAATACCACTGACGTGTTACTGTACACGGAGAACACCAGTTGGCGACCTTTCAGTTAGCAGTTGAGTTCTCTGTCGGGGCGGGCACACGATCAAGAGAGAAGCTTGTGTTCCCACTCGCCCTCAGGTTATAAGACCGGTCAAAGGTAGACTGGGATACTCTCCAGGTGAACAGTGGCACCTTGAAGATGGAGTGAAGACCTGCAGGGCTACAGTAAGTAACAGTTACCACTACTAGTACTTGGTAGTGACTGGTGAGAGGTAGAGAAACCCCGACTTGGCGACCTTGCCAGGATTTTAAGTACACTTACTTACTGATTTAAGAGAATCCCCGACATTGGCGACCTTGCCAGGATTCTAAGTACGGTTACTTACTGACGAAACCCCGACAATACCCATGTTTGAACGTGTGCCCAGCGATCATAGTGAACATATGTATATGTAGGATAGATACTTTATTAGGACAGTGAGCTAAAATAAGTAGCTAAATTCAACCCGTTCTCGCAAATTTAATAAGTCAATATTGACTTATTAAATATGTGCATAGGTGACATACTTAACATAATAGTTTCCCTTGAAAAGCTTCATAGAAAACACCGACCTTACCTAACCTACTTAGTATGTTAAGATAAGCATCTTATTGCTTCGTAATTACAATTATTACCTAACCTATACCTATAATAGGTTAAGTAACAATTGTAATTACGAAGCTATAAGATGCTTATTTTAACATACTAAGTAGGTTAGGTAAGGTCGGTGTTTTCTATGAAGCTTTTCAAGGGAAACTATTATGTTTAGTATGTCACCTATGCACGCAACTAATAAGTCAATATTGACTTATTAAATTTGCGAGAACGGGTTGCTAAATTTGGGAGGACATGCTGGAGGGAGAAACGATACATCTTCCCTCACCAAAGGTCAAGTGCTGACTGAGGGGGGAAAGCCCCCAGCCTCGTGACCCTGGGAAGTGGCCAGCAACGTGTCATGACATGTTCCCAGAGTAGACTCGCCCAGGATGGGGGAGGACTGTTGCGGCGACGCATTAGTGTTTAAAGAGACGGAGGATTTTATTTTCTGTGAATACATTTAATTATGTTTTGTTAGGAAAATATTTTTATTGGCATGGTATTGGAATTGCAGATTTGTTTGGAAGGAGTTCATGGAGGAACTTCGAGGTTAGAGAAGAAGTTGATGGAGGAACTTCGAGGCTGGAGAAGAAGTGTATGCTGAACTCTGTGGTAGAGCAGAACTCCATAGTGAGAAGCTGCCTTTCCTGATATTTTGGAGGACCTAGAGATATACATTGGTAGTGAGCATCTAGGAGCAAAACAGAGGTTCATGGTGGGCACACACAAGTGTATAAAGGGAGTGCTTGAATGCGTATTGGCATGTAAGACACAGTGTAAGGGGAGAGATTGATTTCTTCTTTTGTTGGGGGATACTTATATAGATATTTCTGGTGTTTTAGCCCCGAGTTGAGTTTCATATACTTTTAGAGCTGAGGATACAATACTGTTGTGACAGGATTTCAGCCCCATTTAGTGAGGGAGTAGTAAGTGGTAAGCTAAGAGCTGAGCAGCCACTTGATATGAACAGTTGGTGAAGCCTGGATATGATATCAAAAAGCTACTGGGTTGCAGCAGCTTAGAGTGTTGTATGATCATGTTCTATTTTATATGCTATATATTATGTATATTTTCTCAGTATATTAAATGTATATGTTAGCTGGCTTTTGCTCTTGTCTTGGTGAAGTTTCCCAGAAAGGGAGAGAGATAGAGAGAGGGTCACGGCTGCATACAAGGTGGCAGAAGATACTAATTCATGAAAGGTGGATTTAGGAGATCATTCCGATCAAGGTGAGAGTGGGAAGTCACGGCGGCTCGAGTAGGGTGTGTACACAAAACAACTAGACCAGTTTTGGCCTCGTTGCCAAAACGAGGCATACAGGGTGATCTCCTTGGTAAATTACTAGAACGCCAGTGTCCATTGCTGTTCGACCGGCGGTAGCGGGAGTGTACGTTTGGCAGCCACACTCCCGCTACTTGTTAGTTCCGTCAAACTTGTACTTGTTTGTTCCGTCAGGGAGTGATTGGAGACGCTGCTTGCCTGTATGCAAGTAAAAGTCTGGTGCAATAGTCAGAGGTTTAAGTTTTCGGGGGGGGGGGGGGGGGGGGGTTTAAGTCTAAAAGCCCCCGCCCCCCCCTCAGAGCAGAACAGTGTGCCTTGGGAGGGGGAAGGTGTCCCAGTCAAAGAGACCCCCCCTCCAGAAGATTGTGGGTACAGCGTCAGGTGGTGCATTATTGGTTGGCAACGGCAGCTTGGCCAGATAGACCAATTGCGAAGCGCCTATGGTGTGACGTAGTGTGACGTCGGGTGCCCTACTGTAGAGGCGGGAAATCTGCCATCACTTGCTACCAGGAGGTGAAGCTGTGCAGATGTGCGTTCCAGCGTTCCCCAGTTCAGGAGATGAATAGGTCTCCAGAGAAAATAATCTCGAACAGCTCTCGTGTGTTAACGGTAGAGGAGTGTCCCATCGACTCTCGTGGGAGTTAAAGGACGAGCTGGATGGTGAGAAAAGAGCATAAATCCTCGATGAAGGTAGCACTCCAAGGTTACTTCGAAAGGGGGCGCTAGGGGGTTGTGGTACAACCCGCGGACCGTTTCTTACAGTGGAACTGAGCGAAATAGATTTGGTAGCGGAGTCGTGGTCTGGTGCAGCGAGACCACTGCTCCTGTGAGAAGAAGAATTCACACCACAAGAATACATAAGAACAAATGGAACAGAACGTTAATGTGCTTCAGTCTGGAGAAGCCAGGTGACGTCAGCTACCATCTAACAAGAAGTGAGGAACACTTTGTGGAGTGAGTGTCGGTCGTGTGAGAGGAGATGTAATGGTCGATGCTGGGGGAGATCATCAACAGGAGGAGGCTGCCTCTGACATCGGGGATCATTGAGGAGCTACTCTTCATGTCTACGATCAGCGAGGTCTACACTCATCAGAATCGGTCTATAAGGTAGTTAAAATTGCCCTACCATTTTCCCCTTATGTTAGGAAAGGCGTTATATATAAATTAAAGTAGTAAGCAGAAACTATGTTAGGAGTGACGCCGGACATTAAGTGATATTATTATTAGAGTGATTATGTTTTCATATTATTAATTACACAGAGAGCTTGAGGCGGTGCATTATTAGAGTGGTGTTACAAAATATATGTATATATATATCTTTAAACATGTTATAGAGTAAGGTAGCAAGTAGTAGTAGAGAAAAGATAGCCTCATCACTCTGGAGTGTGAAAACTATGGTGTTGCCATAATAAAGTAGATTTATTTCAAGAGTGTTGCCACCGGATAGAACTAGAGAGCCTTTACGGATTAATATGGTGTAGCCTAATTTGAGTAAATGAATTAAATTTCATTACGGTGTTTGTTTCCTCCTCTTCATTTGCTTGTTATATTGTTGAGGGATTTATTGAACATCACATTGCTATTAAACAAGTACTAGACTGGGTGACATGGTATACCACTGTGTATGGAAATATTATTTGACCACAGAGGAAGGAGAGTTAAGTTGATAACCTTGTTAATATAACCCTATGGATGGGCAACCCGGGCTGGGTTAACCCAGAGTTTCCGTGTCCATGGACACGCCAACAAGAAAACGAGCGAGTGGTCAGGTTACTTTACTCACTACAGGATGCAAAGCTGGGGTTTGGTGAGAACTCTGCTCCATAGTTCAACTGAGGTGCTCCCCAGAAGTGAACAGTGTCATCTGGGGAGGGGAGTAGGGGGCCCAACAGAGAGGAGCTCCAGAGTGGAGTGTGCTGTGTCACTTTAGGGCGTTCATCGTCAATCACTCTAGAAGAACGTCGTCTCCTCATAAGGTAGGATACGCCACCGTATAATTGGAGATTCTGCCGGGATGACTAATTGAGGGTCAAGACCCGTCACATTTAAGAGTATGTAAATTGTTGTTCATAATAACACATCATTCATCGTGCGAAGGGTTAAAGACAGCAGAATGAATTGCTGAGGTGAAATCCGAATAAGAAAGTCAGAGATATGGAACAGGCACGTACAGTCTCCAATGGTGTCCACATGATCATTCGAGGTAACATCGATAAAAATACACTGTTGACAACTTACGACAGCGATGGCCATCGTCCGTCGTTGCAATAAGATTTTACAAGGGCCAGTAGTTTAGCTATGTGAATTCACCTGTATTTAGCTGTGTGACGTTATGAGGAGTTTTGGGCGCAGCAGAGAGGCTTGGCCGATGTGTGGGACGTACACGAGGCTCCCGGCTAAGTCAGGCCACATGCGTCAGGTCATACACAGGTCAGGCCACATATCGAGGTAACATGAGTCAGGTCATACACAGGTCAGGCCACATGCGTCAGGTCATACACAGGTCTGGCCACATGCGTCAGGTCATACACAGGTCTGGCCACATGCGTCAGGTCATACACAGGTCAGGCCACATGCGTCAGGTCATACACAGGTCAGGCCACATGCGTCAGGTCATACACAGGTCTGGCCACATGCGTCAGGTCATACACAGGTCTGGCCACATGTGTCAGGTCATACACAGGTCTGGCCACATGCGTCAGGTCATACACAGGTCTGGCCACATGCGTCAGGTCATACACAGGTCTGGCCACATGCGTCAGGTCATACACAGGTCAAACCACATGCATCAGGTAATACACAGGTTAGGCCACATGTTATATCAGGTTAGGCCACACATCAGGTCATATCTAGGTAACATGCGTCAGGTCATACACAGGTCTGGCCACATGCGTCAGGTCATACACAGGTCAGGCCACATGCGTCAGGTCATAGTAGTAGGGATGACGGTCCACAGGTGATATTTTGTTTTTGGGCAAATATCATGCGTGAGAGTCAGGGTTTTCAGGTCCAATATCCTGCGTGAGAGACAGGGTTTTCAGGTTCCAATATCACGCGTAGGAGTCAGGGTTTTCAGGTCCAATATCCTGCGTGAGAGACAGGGTTTTCAGGTTCCAATATCCCGCGTAGGAGTCAGGGTTTTCAGGTCCAATATCCCGCATATGGCTTCGTGTTTTTCAGGTAATTTTTGTCAGTCACAGATTTTAGAAGTTGTTAAAGTTCTTATGATGAAAATAATGTCATACGAGTTTGTTAAGAGTTCGTATGGGAGAAATTCAAAATCGTGTTTATGAGCCAGGGTTTTTCAGGTAATTTTGTCAGTCACAGATTTTAGAAGTTGTTAAAAGTTCTTATGATGAAAATAATTTCCGAGACTTTAGAAGTTTGTTAAAAAGTTCTTATGGGAGAAAATCAAATCGTGTTTATGAGCCAGGGTTTTTCAGGTAAAATTTGTCAGTCACAGATTTTAGAAGTTGTTAAAAGTTCTTATGATGAAATAATGTCATACGAGTTTGTTAAGAGTTCTTATGGGCAAAATTCAAGTCACTGATGTGGAATTAAGGAAATTCTTATGATGAAATAATGTCATACGAGTTTGTTAAGAGTTCTTATGGGCAAAATTCAAGTCACTGATGTGGAATTAAGGAAATTCTTATGATGAAATAATGTCATACGAATTTGTCAAGAGTTCTTATGATGAAATAATGTCATACGAGTTTGTTAAGAGTTCTTATGGGCAAAATTCAAGTCACTGATGTGGAATTAAGGAAATTCTTATGATGAAATAATGTCATACGAGTTTGTTAAAAGCTCTTATGATGAAAATAATGTCTTACGAGTTTGTTAAGAGTTCATATGGGAGAATTTTTTCAGAGTTCCTACCGATAATAAGCAGATATTTAGGCTGTATATGTTTAAGTTGGATTCTTACTTAGAAACTAGTATATTGCTATATATCTGAATCATTTCACGGCCTTCCCCCTGCATCTCCCGCTCATACCTCATACCCCCTCCCTCCCCCCCCCCCCCCCGTTACCTCACAATCTCTCGCGTCACCTGTGTTTACTTTACGCCGTTAGCCGGCCAGCCAGACGCCACATGCAGGTCACCTCTTTAATCTTATCTTATCTTCTCCATAATATCTGGACCGTCCCTCTCCTTCATATTGTTCATTCATAGTTCCTTTTCATTAAACTAGTCAGTTTTACATATATAAACAAAGTCAGGGTCAAGCTCACGTTCCCGCCTTAATTTTACTAATACATCTTCTTTAGTATCCAATCATTTTCTTCGAGATTTAAAACACAGCTATTTCAAACGTATTAAAATACAATAATTTTATTATCGAGCTCCAGCTCCTGTCCCCGCCTTAGTCCCCGGTCGTATAATGAGTACTAACAGTCCAATCCCTCTAAAATTTAAAAATTATCATATTTCAATCGTAGTTCAATACAGTAATTTAGTTACCAAACTCTAGCTCTTGTCCTCCGTCATAGCCCTCTCTCGTATCTTCGTTAATACCTATTCAAATTCCCCTAAATTTCTACCCGCTGTATTTCAGACATAGTTTGGTAAATGCAAACAGTTACCGAACTCTAGCTCTTATCCTCCGCCTTTGCTCTCTCTCGTATCTTCGTTAATACCTAATCAAATTCCCTGAAATTTTAACCCTCTGTATTTCAGACACAGTAAATAAGAACAAGTCAGTTACTGAGCTCCAGCTCTCATTTCCCACCTTACTTCCCTCTCGTGTCTTCGGCAATATCCTATCAAATTCCCTGAAATTTATACCTCTGTATGTCAGTCACAGTAAATAAGATCAAGTCAGTTACCGAACTCTAGCGCTTGTCCTCTTGTCCTCTGTCCTCATATTCCCTGCATGTTCACTCTATTCATCAACTTTTTCTTACATGTTTTCTGTGTTCACCATATGTTCACTGTGTTCATTCCCTTACTTAACCCCAATTTTTTATGTTCTTTGTTTCTTTAAACCAATTTGTTTCTTCCATTCACTAACTAGTTCTTTGTCAAATATTATCATCGGCAATACAGTTTCCTCAACAATTTTAGTCACCCAGTTTTATTTGCAAAACTATGTCAAAGTAATTCTCGTAGTCAACTTAATACTTCTACCAACCCTGTTCATAAACAAATCTACACTTTATTCAGTTCCAAATTTGCAAAGACAAACCTTTCTTGTAACTTCTTAACTAAAAATAACTTGTCAATCAACCAAAAATAGTCAGGATTAGTCTCATTCAACACCGTTCTTAACTAAAACAACCTTTCTCTTAGCTAAAAATCGTCAAAGGAATCTTACCATCACTGTACTTAACTAAAATAACCTTTCTCTTAGCAAAAATAGTCAAGGGAAACGTTTCCAATACTGTTCATAACTAACTTTATCCATTGTCATTCAACTAAAAATAGTCTTGTTCATCATTTCGTAACAGCCATTATGTTTTCGTCAAGTAAGAAAATATAGTCAAAGATATCTATCATCGTCGTTCTTAACTGACATTTATACTTTGTGGAGCACTAAAATAGTCACTGTCGTCATATTTTTTCTTGTCTTTCCTCAACTAAAATAGTCAAATGTAACTTTTGAGAGGATAGGTTACGTAGGTTTGAGCAGTGTAGTTCAGAGAACAGTTTTAGGGTAAAGCGACTAAGAAAATATATTTTAACAGAAGTGCAGGTTTGGTATGAAAAGCTGAACTAGTTACATATTGGAGATAAATTTTATGACTGAAGATGTCTTAAAGAATAACATGATGGAAGAAGGAGAGTTTCTTTGATGAACGAAGGTGTCTTAGAGAACAACTTTTTGGAGAACGAAGATGAATTAGAGATCACTTTGATGACTCTGAGAATAACTTTGATCAACGAAGATGGATTGGAAAGTTTCTCTAATGAACGAAGGTGACTTAGAGATTAACTTTTATGATTTAGAGAACATCTTTGATGTCTTAGAGAACAACATTGATGTCTTAGAGAACAACATTGATGTCTTAGAGAACAACTTTGATGAACAAAGATGTCTTAGAAAGCTTCTCTGATGAACGAAAAGATACTTAGAGAATAACTTTGATGACTGTATTTAACTTTTTTGATGGCTCTGAGGACAGTTTTGTTGAACGAGGATGTCTCAGAAGGCTTCTTTGAATAACGAAGGTGACTCTGAGAATAACTTTTGATGACTCTGAGAATGACTTTGATGAACGGAAGGTTACTTAGAGAATAACATATCATGACTGAGAATAACTTTTGATAGCTCTTAGAATAACTTTTATGAACGAAGATGTCTGAGATTAACTTTGATAGCTCAGAATAACTTTTGTGGACATGAGAATATCTTTGGATAACTCTGAGATTAACTTTGATGTCTTTGAAACAACTTTGATGAACAAAAGTGAGTTAGAGATTACCTTTGATAACTCTAAGATTAACTTTGATGACTTTGAGAACAAGTTTGATGACTGAGATTAACTTTTAACGTCTTTTGGAACAACTTTGATGACTCTGAGAATAGCTTTGATGACTCTGAGAATAGCTTTGGGTAGCTCTGAGAATAACTTTTGTTGTCATAGAATAACTTTTGATTGTTCTGAGAATAACTTTAGATATCTCTGAGAATAAGTTTGATGAACGAAGATATCTTACAGAGCAACTTTTATGTTTCGAAGAATAACTTTGATATCTCGAAGAGTGCCTTTTGGTGTGTTTAAGAGCGTCTTTGATGCCTCGAGAGGTGTTTTTGATGTCTTAAAGGATGTCTTTGATGTCTCAAAGGATGTCTTTGAGTGCAACTTTGGTGTCTTTGAGTAAGTCCTTGATGTATTGAAGAGTGTCTTTGATTTCTTGAAGAGTAACTTTGGTGTTACGGAGAGCACCTTTGACTATTTTTCTTACTTAACGACATATAATTTTTACGAAAGTGCTGAAAATGTTACATTTGACTATTTTTCTTACTTAGCGACATATAATTTTAGTTACGAAAGTGTTGAAAAAGTTACATTTGACTATTTTAGTTGAGGAAAGACAAGAAAAAATATGACGACAGTGACTATTTTAGTGCTCCACAAAGTATAAATGTCAGTTAAGAACGACGATGATAGATATCTTTGACTATATTTTCTTACTTGACGAAAACATAATGGCTGTTACGAAATGATGAACAAGACTATTTTTAGTTGAATGACGATGGATAAAGTTAGTTATGAACAGTGTCGGAAAGATTCATTTGACTATTTTTAGCTAAGAGAAAGGTTGTTTTAGTTAAGAACGGTGGTGAATGAGATTAATCCTGACTATCTTTGGTTGATTGACAAGTAATTTTTAGTTAAGAAGTTACAAGAAAGGTTTGTCTTTGTAAATTTGGAACTGAATAAAGTGTAGATTTGTTTAAGAACGGGGTTGGTAGAAGTATTAAGTTGACTACGAGAATTACTTTGACATAGTTTTGCAAATAGAACTGGGTGACTAAAATTGTTGAGGGAACTGTAATGCCGATGATAATATTTGACAAAGAACTAGTTAGTGAATGGAAGAAACAAATTGGTTTAAAGAAACAAAGAACATAAAAAATTAGGGTTAAGTAAGGGAATGAACACAGTGAACATAGGGTGAACACAGAAAACATGTAAGAAAAAGTTGATGAATAGAGTGAACATGCAGGGAATATGAACTTATAGAGAAAATGAAGACATGATAAAGAACATAGGGAATACAAAGAATGAATACTGAACATGTGAAGAACAAGCTAAGAACATTGAGAACATGAAAACTGAGTATAAAAGTTGTACAGAGAACATATGATGTACATGAAAAACATAATGAACATACGGGGAAAATGGTAGAAAACAGAAAAAAATGAGAAAAACAGGTGAAAAAATTTGAACTGAGCTTGCTGTGAACATTTGTAGAACATGGAGTGAACACAGAAAACATGAAAAAAAAATGTGAAGAACACACCTGAATATAGAGAAAATATGCAAATACAGTATGATTATTGAAGGTTTGGATACGTTGGGGATGAGAAGGTAAGGGAGGGAAAGTGTAAGATGATTACTCTGATAAGAGTTAGGCTGGAGAGGTACTTGATCGGATATATTTATGTTCGATGATCTAAGACAGAGGAAATGGAGCTTGGCTAATGTCCAGATTAATTTTACTACGTTAGAAGTAAGGTGATCTTAAATCTCAGGTGATTTAGGTGGATAATAAAGAACTTGTACAAAATGAGCAAAGCGGGAAACAAGAGTTGAAACTCGGTAACTGAACTGGCTTTTATTTACTATGTCTGAAAATGTAGTTGGGTGTTTAAATCTCTGGGGGATTTGGACTGATAGTAGTGAATTTACAGGAGTGAACTTGGACAGAGGACAAGAGGACAAGCGCTAGAGTTCGTAATTGACTTGATCTTATTTACTGTGACTGACATACAGAGGTATAAATTTCAGGGAATTTGATAGGATATTGCCGAAGACACAAGAGGGAAGTAAGGTGGGGGATGAGAGCTGGAGCTCAGTAACTGACTTGATCTTATTTACTGTGTCTGAAATACAGAGGGTTAAAATTTCAGGGAATTTGATTAGGTATTAACGAAGATACGAGAGAGAGCTAAGGCGGAGGATAAGAGCTAGAGTTCGGTAACTGTTTGCATTTACTAAACTATGTCTGAAATACAGAGGGTAGAAATTTGGATGAATTTCAATAGGTATTAACGAAGATACGAGAGAGAGCTAAGGCGGAGGACAAGAGCTAGAGTTTGGTAACTAAATTACTGTATTGAACTACGATTGAAATATGATTATTTTTAAATTTTAAAGGGATTGGACTGTTAGTACTCATTATACGACAGGGGACTAAGGCGGTGACAGGAGCTGGAGCTCGATAATAAAATTATTGTATTTTAATACGTTTGAAATAGCTGTGTTTTAAATCTCGAAGAAAATGATTGGATACTAAAGAAGATGTATTAGTAAAATTAAGGCGGGAACGTGAGCTAGACCCTGACTTTGTTTATATATGTAAAACTGACTAGTTTAATGAAAAGGAACTATGAATGATCAAAATGAAGGACAGGGACGGTCCAGATATTATGGAGAAGATAAGATAAGATTAAAGAGGTGACCTGCATGCGGCGTCTGGCTGGCCGGCTATCGGCGTAAAGTAAACACAGGTGACGCGAGAGATTGTGAGGTAAGGGGGGGAAAGAGAGAGGGGGTGTGAGGTATGAGCGGGAGATGCAGGGGGAAGGCCGTGAAATGATTCAGATATATAGCAATATACTAGTTTCTAAGTAAGAATCCAACTTAAACATATACAGCCTAAATATCTGTTTATTATCGGTAGGAACTCTGAAAAAATTCTCCCATATGAACTCTTAACAAACTCGTAAGACATTATTTTCATCATAAGAACTTTTAACAAACTCGTATGACATTATTTCATCATAAGAATTTCCTTAATTCCACATCATTGACTTGAATTTTGCCCATAAGAACTCTTAACAAACTCGTATGATATTATTTCATCATAAGAACTCTTAACAAACTCGTATGACATTATTTCATCATAAGAACTTTTAACAACTTCTAAAATCTGTGACTGACAAATTTTACCTGAAAAACCCTGGCTCATAAACACGATTTTGCATTTCTCCCAAAAGAACTTTTTAACAAACTTCTAAAGTCTCGGAAATTATTTTCATCATAAGAACTTTTAACAACTTCTAAAATCTGTAACTGATAAAATTACCTGAAAAACCCTGGCTCATAAACACGATTTTGAATTTCTCCCATAAGAACTCTTAACAAACTCGTATGACATTATTTTCATCATAAGAACTTTAACAACTTCTAAAATCTGTGACTGACAAAAATTACCTGAAAAACACGAAGCCATATGCGGGATATTGGACCTGAAAACCCTGACTCCTACGCGGGATATTGGAACCTGAAAACCCTGTCTCTCACGCAGGATATTGGACCTGAAAACCCTGACTCTCACGCATGATATTTGCCCAAAAACAAAATATCACCTGTGGACCGTCATCCCTACTACTGGTCATATACAGGTGAAGCCACATGCATCAGGTCATACACAGGTTAGGCAACAAGTGTCAGGTCATACACAGGTCAGGCCACATGCGTCAGGTCATACACAGGTCTGGCCACATTCGTCAGGTCATACACAGGTCAGGCCACATGCGTCAGGTCATACACAGGTCAGGCCACATGCATCAGGTCATACACAGGTCTGGCCACATGCGTCAGGTCATACACAGGTCTGGCCACAAGCATCAGGTCATACACAGGTCAGGCCACATACATCAGGTCATACACAACTCCCTAGTCTGGAATATTCTACACTTCTTACCTATTGGGGAAATTCCACTTTACCCAAGCAGTTCAAGTGGTACTCTGTGATTGGGCAGTTATGAGTCCGGCAATTTCATTGGTTTAGGCACCTGTCTCTTCCTAGACAAAAGACAATTGACTATGTTGCTGGGAAGCTGGGGCCTCTATTCTGTACTTGGCAGGCAAGCTAAGAGGAAGTTTTCTATGCTTTTTCCCGACACGGCCAAGGAATGGAAGCATAACTACTCACCTGACTGCTGTTGAGGTTATCTACTGCTAATCACATGCAGAATCCGTAAGTTTAAGTAAATCTCTAATCCCAAGAGAGCAGAAGAGTTACGGGCCCCAGCAAAAGCTGGGGTGTGGGGAGAGAAAGGAATTGCCACGGAAGCGACCAGGACGAGCACCAAGCATCGGCTCCTGGATACAGACCTAAGGGGACGAAATCTGTGAAATCAGAAGTTGGAGTTCATAGAAGTAGGCATATTATCTACAAATATTCCATTGAAGAATAGACATCGACAAGAAGAGAAAGGACAGCAACAGAGAACAATGAAGAAACAAAGGTTAAAAAAAAACACAGCACGTTAAAAAAGCGCAGGATCAGGATCAGGGTCAGCAAAGTCAGGGTTAGGGGGCATGGGTAAACTGAGTAAGGATGGAGGGAAGGGAGCGGGAGGACAGACCAGAGGAGGGCGAGCAAGGTCCGGAGGAGGAGGAGGAGACAACCGAGAGGGGCGATCAAGGACATCAGAAGGAGTAGGGGCTGTTACGAACCCAACTCCATCGTCGGAGCACGGAGCAGTGACGTCAACGTAATCTGTGAGTCAGCTCCCGAAACCCCCACGAAATGGACAACGCCATCTAGTGATGACGGGATATGCTGGCAATGGGCGCTGGATTCCTGTCCTAGTCGGCTCATGAAGCAGCCGCTGCTGACTTCTGGTGAGGTAGCGCTTAGACAGTGAACGCCATCTATGGAGCGAAAAGATGGACGTTTGTGTCTAAGCCAGTAAGTGATGTTTCCTGGTAGTTCCCATGTAGTGTCCCAGTACTGATGACGTGTCTGTTTTCGCAGAGTCAACCTAGGATGGCTGTGATGTACGATGAATCAGTCTACCCAAGGCAGCCAAGGTCTCTTCACCAGTCTGCTTTGTAGAAGCAGTGAGCCGCCACTGGATGAGCCCTGCTGAGTGTTCAAATGTCTGCCTGAGGAGTGGCAGTGACGGGCTTCACCGTACCCGGGGCTGGCTGGTGGAAGAGACGGCCGACTGTGGTGCTGGACGAGGAGAGTAACCAGCGAGTTACACGAGGCACCTGCCTAGGGCTCACAGTCCTAGTATTCGTCGTGATGTGGCCTAACAGCGAGGCTGATTGGTACCTGCCAGCTACGGGCTGGACTGTGGTTGTGGGCCTTCACGACGGGGCACCCAGTGGAATTGTGATTTGGCTGGCCTGTGGCCAGGGTAGATTCATCATAGTTTCCTGGTACCTGCAGAGGGTTGTGCCACGGAATAGGAAACAAGGCAAGACTGCACGGAGTGAGCGTCGCCAAGTGTTCAGCATCTTCAGAGGGAGACGAAGACATATATTGTGTAGTAATATTTACCGTTTGTGACTTAATTTATATATGGTGGTGGGAAAAGAATTATATATAGAGAGAAAGTGATAAACTTGTGTATTTAATGTACCTCCCCTGTTTATTTTTCTTGCATTACGGAGCTCACCCCTTGAAAGCCTCTACTAACCTGGGGCCGGATACCCAAACTCTAATACCATCAGAGAAGAACCCGGTTGCGTCCCATTAAGGCCGTAACAGGGGCAGAAAGAGGGGAGCACACCTCAGAAGGGAAGCAACCGAGAGAGTAGTGGGGGCCAAAGAAATCACCATAGCAGGAACAGGGGGCTCGACAACCGAAACAGGAGGGGATGTAACGATAGAGTCAGAGGTAGGGGCCGAGGAAGAAAGCGAAGCCTTCTTACCTGCCAGGGAGGAGGAAGATGAGCCAGGCTTTCGCTTCTAACTCAAAGAGACAGGAGTCCCAGTAGCAACGTAATGGGCAACAGACTCGAGCATCTCAACAGGCGAAGAAGAACGAGAGCGAACAACACAATGATCTCTGGGAGAGTGATGGACATCAGCCCGCACAGACAGGCGGCATGGAGAGCTAAGAGACAGAGGAGAATGATGGGAAGGAGGATCAGAGGGAGACGAGAAAGAAGACACATGAGACATGACAGACTGCATAGAAAGAAGGGGAACCCCAGACAGAGGACCAGAAAGTAGGCCCTTCGGGACAGAATGTAAAGGAACAGTGGAAGAGGCAGTGGGCGTGTCCGGGTCTAAGACCTGGAAACGGTTGGGAGACTGAGGAAGGAGGGAAGGATGAGGAGAGGAAGAGCGCAGCACACGAGCATAAGAGATGCCAGTGAAAGGGGGGAGACGGTGAACTTGGCGCCGAGACTTAGGAAAAGAAAAACGTTCCCGGTGCTTCAAGTTGAGGACGGCTACCTCAAGTTTGTAATGTATACATGCATGGCAGAAGGTAGGGTGGGCCTCACCGCAATTGAGGCAGCGGGCCTGGTGAGAAGTGCACTCTGACTTGAAGTGACCTTCACCCCCACACATGGGACAGCGAGAGACAGGACTGGAGCATTTGAGGGCACCATGCCCAAACTTCCAGCACTTATTACAGAGCCGAGGAGATGGAATATACTCCTGAACGGAGCATCTGGCACCAGCAAGAATGACAGAGGGCAGAAGGGTCCTACCATCAAAGATAATTTTCACAACTCGAAGGGGCTGACGGCGATGACCACGAGAGGGACGAGTAAACGTGTCCACCTGGAGGACAGAATGGCCTTGGGCTTCGAGGATATGCTTAGTATCCTCGTGGCAGTTCTTTAGATTTCTAACACCGGTTGCAACATGGTGTGGGAGGAGAACAGTGCCAACACTGGCATTTAACCGAGTGTTTTTGGAGACCCGAACAGGGGTCTCGCCAATGCAGGATAAGGCCGCCAAGCGGGTGGCTGCATCCTGAGAATCGGCAACAATGACACATGTACCGAGACGGGAGGGGTTGAAAGTAACAGGGCATCTATTGAATCAATAAGATGACTATTAAGGGAAAAATCGTCAAGAGGAGAAGAATTTAAATGATGGAGGTCAAAGTACTTAGTCCATGTAGCAGGACCAAACAAGGCATGGTACGAATTAGTATGGAAAGGGAGCTTACTAGAGCGGCCATGGCGGGGACGGCGGTGAGAACCTCTAGAGAGAGAGATGAATCATAAGGCGCAGTAGTCACAATGAGAGATGGAGCCGTGCAAGGGGACGAGGCTGTCACCACAGAGGGCTTGGGGCTCGACCCTACCACAGAGGAGGGAGGGGAGCAGGGAGTAGTACTCCGGTCTGGGCCCAAACCGGGCCCTGTAGCGGGGGCTACAGAGCCTGGTCTTCCAGCACAGTCCGACTCAGCGGCCTGGTCGCCCACCCCATGAGCCTGGGTAAGAGAAGTCGTGTCGTCATCCATGCATCTAAAGGTTTGGGACCTGGAACTAAGGGATACCACCTACCATGGTAGCCAGGGAGGCCGAGCGCAGGTCAGTGCAGGAAGGGTGCGTCGTTCCCAGCGGTGTTCCCCCCTTTTCAACAGGTGAGTCCTACTACATCGTCCATTCTCCCACACTGGTACTAAGAGCCCATTCCCCCTATCGCCCCAGCCTGAACACTCAACCATCAACTCAGGGCAGCCCCTCACGGGCGACCCTTCCAGCGGGTGGTCCAGTAGC
Organism: Procambarus clarkii; assembly: GCF_040958095.1. Taxonomy (NCBI): domain Eukaryota; kingdom Metazoa; phylum Arthropoda; class Malacostraca; order Decapoda; family Cambaridae; genus Procambarus; species Procambarus clarkii. The sequence goes on along the minus strand of NC_091205.1, from coordinate 9,057,317 downwards.
TCAAAAGGCCCCTACGCGATGCCCTTCTGCACGTACACCACCCAAAGAGGGGCAGTAGAGCGGGCAAAGTCAACCCTCACCAGTCCCAGGGAGGTGTACGTGAGCCCCTCACCATGTCAAGGTGACGCCACAGAGGGGTACGTAAAAGATAGCTTCTTCATACAGTTCCCTTGTTGGTGGCCTAAAGACTCCTGCTTGTCTGAGCTCCTGTATAAGTTTATTTTTGTTGGAGTCAACAAATTCTGCCACTTTTTTAGCCGCTTCTCTCTGTGGTATACTTGGATAGTGAGAGATTACGTCCAGAGAGAGAAGAGGCACGCCCCTTGTGATATAGGATCTTTAAGAGACTGGAGTTTCCTTATGAAGTTTGTAGTGTTCTTCAGACGTTCCGTACTAGATCTTTTTCTCATCCATTTCTTTATTAGGTAATTTTTACGTCAGTTACGTCATTCTCTTCATTCATGATCGGCACGACATCCTCCAGGCATGTGGGTCTCCGTCCCTCAGGTCGTCAATAAAGTTGTCCATTAGGTATGGTGGGATTGGGTGGTATGGAGATACTGGGCCAGATCCTTCAAGGATCCTGTCAGTTGCCTCTGTCCTTTCGGTAGTCTGCTTTCAGTGTCCATATTAGCAACTAGTAGTACCCGGCCATCCGTTGCTGTGGCTCAGCTGAGCCACAGCAACCTTCCCCTGTCCCCAGTCCTCCGTGTCATTCCCCCCCCCCCCTTCCCCGTCCCCTCATCCTCCCCACCATTTTCCCCACCCTGTCCCCATGTCCTCCCCACCATTTCCCACTCCACCGTCCCCTCGTCCTCCCCATCATCTCCCACTCCTCCGTCCCCTCGTCCTTCCTAACATTCCTACCTCTCCCTTGTCCCCTCGTCCTACCTACCATCCCCCACTCCCCTGTCCCCTTCTCCTCCCTCACCATTCTCCATTGCTCCGTCCCCTTGTCCCCATCTCCCCTGTCCCCTCATCCTCCCCACCATTACCCCCTCCCCTGTACCTTCGTCTTCCCCACTATCCCCCATTCCCGTCTCCTCATCCAACCCACTATTTCCTACTCCCTTGTCAGATGCATTTCCAAATGATCAGATGTTCCCTTCAGAAAATTGGAAACATCAAATGACCTCATGATCCCATCACTGAAAAATAAGAAGAACGGTTAAAAAAGCGAAATTAAAAAAATGAAAAAATAAAAAAATAAGCTATACTCACGCAATGAATAGTATGGTAAACAACACAGCTTAATGCCAACTCAAGGTCAAATAAAATAATTAAATCAAATTGAAAATAAATCAAAATCTATGAAAATTCAATTTATCAATGCAATCGCAAACACTGAAATGGAATCGTATCATATTTACTATAGCATGTGTGGCTCTTACATGCAACAGATGGTGCTTTTTTTTTAAAGCATGTTTTTTACCTGTCACAGGTGTTGCATCTATACTTATACTTATGCAATGAAGGGTATGAGGCGGACAACACAGCTCAGTTCCAATGCAATGTCACACAAAATATTTAAATCAAAATGAAAATATATAAAAATCTATGAAAATTCAATTCATCAATGCAATCGGAAACATTGAAATGGAATCATAACATGTGTAGTATAGCGTGTGTTGCTCTTACGTCCAACAGATGGTGCTGTTTTTAAAAAAAGCATGTTTTTACCTGTCATAGGTGTGGCATGTATATAGTAGGTATATATAAACACGCACGTATTCGAATGCAATGTTGTGTCAAATTTTCAAAGCAATCAGTCAAGAGGTTTCAGAGATGTTCCTCAGATGAAAACTCACATGAAAAACAGATTTTCAATAAAAGCATGTTTTTATCTGTCACAAACATGATATCTATATATAGTAAATATATAAAAACACACTCATATGCGAATGGAACGTAGTGTCAAAATTTCAAAACATTCAGTGAAGAACTTTCGGAGATTAGCGATTTTGAACAAACGAACATTTTCATTTTTATTTATATAGATGTTGGCCAACCCTTTCCATCCTAACCAAAGAAAGTATCAAGTTTGAGCTAAAAAAAAAAATAGAATGAAATAATTGAGAAAGGATTTTTGAAGTTTGGAGCTCAGAAAAAAATAAAATATAGGGTAATTGAAATTTAAATAAGTTCATTGAGGTAAAATACACACAAAGGGATGAGGTAGCTCAAGCTATTCTCACCCCGTTCAGTACAACGTGTTCATAAATATATAGACACACACCACAAACAATTAACATATTGCCGAACATTCTGAGAGATAAACATATACAATTCCTCCATTACACAAGTAGTATGGTATCAGATGTACACACAAATACTTTTATGAATTAGGTATACTGTATAGACAATTTGCAAGAGACATGCAGATAATTTAATAAAAGTTTACAGTCTTGGTGCAAAATTCTTATATCTCTCCAGAATATCATCAACCTTTCCGTTGTGACACATCCAGGCTATTTGTTCAGGAACAGTCCTTATATCCGTGTTTCTATATACATTAATCAACGGATAATCAAGAACATAATGGGCAAGGGTATGAGACCTTAACATACCACATAGTTTACACTTGGTGTCATTATCATGAACACCTATCCCATATTCCCAGTAATATTTGTACCCAAGCCTGAGCCGCATGTGCACAGAGTCACTCCAAGCATTTCTTCTTTTACCATAAGTGAAATGGGTGTTTTGACTGACATACATGCAGTGTTGCATGGTTTGACTTCCCTCATACATTATACCTCTCCTCGCCACTTCTGCCTGTGCTAGAATATTTCTGATTTTGCTTCTTATTTGTCTCGTTGTGAATTCGCATTCGATGTCAACTTGTGGTTTTGATGTGGCAAGTTTGGCCAAGTCATCCGCCACCTCGTTGAGCACTATTCCAACATGAGATGGAATCCACATGAATTTCACATTGTGACCTTTCAGCTGTATCTCAGTTATCCTTTTCTTACAATCCTCAACTATGGACATGAAGACTGGATTTCGACTGTTTAAGGAATCAAGTGCTCCTCGGCTATCGACAAATACAAAAACATCTTTGTCGTCATGACGTACTTCCTCCAAACACGCCAGAATGGCCTGCAGTTCAGCTTGTGTGTAATAGCCTTCTGATAACTGTGTGTTAGAAATTGTTCCGGATTCACACCCCGCAGGGTGTGAGGCGGGAGCTGGACTACCTGCTGAATGGTGTGTGGCGGGAGGTGGACTACCTGCTGCAGGGTGTGTGGCAGGAGCTGGACTACCTGCTGCAGGGTGTGTGGCGGGAGCTGGACTACCTGCTGCAGGGTGTGTGGCGGGAGCTGGACTACCTGCTGCAGGGTGTGTGCCGGGAGCTGGACTACCTGCTGCAGGGTGTGTGGCGGGAGCTGGACTACCTGCTGCAGGGTGTGTGGCGGGAGCTGGACTACCTGCTGCAGGGTGTGTGGCGGGAGCTGGACTACCTGCTGCAGGGTGTGTGGCGGGAGGTGGACTACCTGCTGCAGGGTGTGTGGCGGGAGCTGGACTACCTGCTGCAGGGTGTGTGGCGGGAGGTGGACTACCTGCTGCAGGGTGTGTGGCGGGAGCTGGACTACCTGCTGCAGGGTGTGTGGTGGGAGCTGGACTACCCACTTGACGTAGGCCGGGTCACAGGCGGTGCGCATTTTGAACACCAATGAAATCCTTTATGAATTCCACATACTTCTGACTTTCTCATTCGAATTTTGACGAATAAATTTATTTTGCTTAACATTAAGCCTGTTTAGTTTCATTTGCCTGGACTGTGTGGTTACTCAGGTATTTATATCTCAAACGATATCAAATTCTGTGAAACACCTTGTACCTAATAGCACCTAGTTACATGAACAGATAAACTTTGCTACCCCTAGTTCCATGCACAGATATACTTAACAGCACTAAGTTCCATGCACAGATATACTTAACAGCACCTAGTTTCATGCACATGCATACTTAACAGCACTTTCTTCCATGCACATGCATACTGAACAGCACTTTTTTCCATGCACATGCATACTTAACCGCACTTTGTTCCATGCACATACATACTTAACAGTACCTAGTTCCAATGCAGATAGACTTAACATCATTTCATAACATTGTATATTAAATTGGTTAATAATTCATATGTTCAAAAAGAACGGAACAGAAACTGAGGATGCTAGCAACTGTGGTGAAATGACCTGATGTAACAATCTTCAACATCAAGAGTATTTCTCACCAAAATATCTTGTATTTTCTCCATGGTTTATGGAAAATTATGCTCCACTTATGCTGAGTTACCCTTTTAATAATCTCTATGCTATATATCTATCCTGTTTCAGCTGAAGGTTTGCAAGAATTTGATGAGTTTCACTGACGGTTGTTAATTCAGGCAGATAAATACCATTTAATAAATATTACAAGAGTTAATTAGATTTACTGAACACTGTTACGTTAAGAAATATCACTATAGTCTAAAGCCAAAGCTGATATTAATTTATGTCTGAAAGTCAACTATCACAGAGGTGGCATTTATACCAACAGGTACCTCAGTTGGATGTCCCAGGCGGGGCTGGTTGAGTACTGGCGTGGGACGGTGGTGGAGGACTTTCGCCGGACCTCGGGGGACAGTCCAGAGACGTCGTCACAGACGGTGGGCAGCCAGTGGTTGCAGCCCCTCGCATTAGACCACCTGCAGGGAGCGTTCATCGTTATGCTGCTGGGCACCATTGTGGCCCTGCTTGTGCTGGCTGTAGAAGTATCTCTCTACATGTGCAGGTAGTGGTCACCCACTGCTGCAGGTGGGGGCCACCCACTGCTGCAGGTGGTGGCCACCCACTGCTGCAGGTAGTGGCCACCCACTGCTGCAGGTGGTGGTCACCCACTGCTGCAGGTGGGGGCCACCCACTGCTGCAGGTGGTGGTCACCCACTGCTGCAGGTGGTGGTCACCCACTGCTGCAGGTGGGGGCCACCCACTGCTGCAGGTGGTGGCCACCCACTGCTGCAGGTGGTGGTCACCCACTGCTGCAGGTAGTGGTCACCCACTGCTGCAGGTGGTGGTCACCCACTGCTGCAGGTGGTGGTCACCCACTGCTGCAGGTAGTGGGCACCCACTGCTGCAGGTGGTGGTCACCCACTGCTGAAGGTGGTGGTCACCCACTGCTGCAGGTGGGGGCCACCTACTGCTGCAGGTGGTGGTCACCCACTGCTGCAGGTGGTGGTCACCCACTGCTGCAGGTGGGGGCCACCCACTGCTGCAGGTGGTGGCCACCCACTGCTGCAGGTGGTGGCCACCCACTGCTGCAGGTGGTGGTCACCCACTGCTGCAGGTGGTGGTCACCCACTGCTGCAGGTGGGGGCCACCCACTGCTGCAGGTGGTGGCCACCCACTGCTGCAGGTGGTGGCCACCCACTGCTGCAGGTGGTGGCCACCCACTGCTGCAGGTGGTGGCCACCCACTGCTGCAGGTGGTGGTCACCCACTGCTGCAGGTGGTGGTCACCCACTGCTGCAGGTAGTGGTCACCCACTGCTGCAGGTAGTGGTCACCCACTGCTGCAGATAGTGGTCACCCACTGCTGCAGATAATGGTCACCCACTGCTGCAGATAGTGGTCACCCACTGCTGCAGGTGGTGGTCACCCACTGCTGCAGGTGGTGGTCACCCACTGCTGCAGGTAGTGGCCGCCCACTGCTGCAATATTTTCATTAAATCTCTTAAATTCCTGTCTTTGAAAGGTTACATACTGAGATCTGGCATACCATACCTTGTGCTCTCATCTTCTAGAACCTGTAAGCCTGTTTCCCATGCACATGGGTATGCAAGCCTGATGCAATGTAAGTGCACTTCTGTTGTTCTACTGCTCCCTTTCATCAAAATAAGTGGTTCGTAGTTGGTTGAATTCTTATACCAACCCACAGATCAATAGCACAATGGCATAAATAATGTGAGTCAAACACTGTAGCGGAGGGCCACATGAGACCACGTGTTGGCCGCATGTGGCCCTCGGGACTCACTCGCTTATTACATTGTGCCTTGAGCACAATTACTACAGTTTTATTTAACAATCCTGCATATTTATTGGAATATTAGTGTTTTTGTGTATTGAGTCCAGTTAAGACATAGTTATTTTACGGTAAGCATAGAATACTATCAACACTGACTAACGTTTCTGATGTCCTCATTAAGACTCAACATGCGACAAGCACAAAGTCTTGAACGTTCAGCAGCTATTTTTAAGAAAATAATAACCCTCATGGGCCGCTGTATCACAGTGTACTAAATTGTACTAAATTCCCTTTTTTTTTGCAGGGAAATTCCTGCGTGGGCCCTAAGCCTCTGGCTGGCCCACTAAGTGTTACTTGTTTCTATTTTACTTAGGCGGAGTGTGAGTATTTATGACTTGTATGGTCGCTTCAGTAAGATTTGGTCCAATGTGTTTAGCAACTTCTTCTGCTCTGTTGAATCTAAGTTGAAATCTTATTGGGTATGTAACTGTGCACTGTGTTAGATAATGTTCCAGCAGACTGTCGGGTATTTCTCCAGAGTGCTGACATTTCCTCTCATCTTCTAGAACCTGTAAGCCTGTTTCCCATGCACATGGGTATCCAAGCCTGATGCAATGTAAGTGTACTTCTGTTGTTCTACTGCTCCCTTTCATCAAAATAAGTGGTTCGTAGTTGGTTGAATTCTTGTACCATCCCACAGATCCTGAAGTGGCAACTGCTGTGTTGTGGTCACTGTAGATCATCTGCATTGTTTTATTTCTAATTACTTTCTTAATATGTGATAGACTCTGTGGTATATAAATGTCTACATTTCTCCGCATAGTTGCAAGTTTTGCAGCTTCGTCTGCAATTTTATTTCTTATTATTCCCATCAGGTCTTTCTATGGGCTGCAGAAAATAATATGGTGTTTAACGAGGATAAGTTCCAGCTCATGCGCTACGGAAAAATTGAAAATATAAAAACAGAAACCACGTACAAAACTCAGGCAAATCATAACATAGAACGAAAAGGCAATGTAAAGGATCTGGGTGTACTCATGTCGGAAGACCTTACCTTTAAAGAACACAATAAAGTAGCCGTCACAACTGCAAGAAAAATGACAGGTTGGATAATAAGAACTTTCCACACTAGAGATGCTATACCGATGATGATACTTTTCAAAACGCTTGTGCTCTCTAGAGTGGAGTACTGCTGCACAATGACAGCCCCTTTCAAAGCTGGAGAAATTGCTGACCTGGAGAGCGTGCAGAGATCCTTTACTCCTAGAATCCACTCAGTAAAACATCTAAATTACTGGGACCGACTAAAGAGCCTAAATCTGTACTCCCTTGAACGCAGGCGGGAGAGATACATAATAATTTACACGTGGAAAATAATTGAGGGGCTGGTCCCAAACCTGCACACAGAAATAACATCACATGAGACCAGGAGGCATGGCAGGATGTGCAGAATACCCCCGTTGAAAAGAAGAGGTGCAACAGGTACTCTGAGAGAGAACTATCAACATCAGAGGCCCGAGACTGTTCAACACGCTTCCGCTACACATAAGGGGCATAACTGACCGACCCCTCACAGTGTTCAAGAGAGAACTGGATAAGCACCTCCAAAGGATACCTGATCAACCAGGCTGTGACTCATACGTCAGGCTGCGAGCAGCCGCGTCTAACAGCCTGGTTGATCAGTCCAGCAACCAGGAGGCCTGGTCGACGACCGGGCCGCGGGGACACTAAGCCCCGGAAGCACCTCAAGGTAACCTCAAGGTAAGGTAACATGACTTAGCACCCCAGTTGATAAGTACCCGACGGCCTTGACGTTTGAGTGTTTGCATTAATGATATGTCATTTGTTATCAGATGGATGTTGTCATGTATGTGTTCTTGTTGCAAGGGTTCAATGGCAGTTCTCAAATCTGTATGTATGATAACATGTTGTCAGTGTTCAGCAAGAGCATGTTCCAAAGCCTTTTGAATGGCTAGCATCTCTGTTTGTAAAGTTGAACACCCGTTTGAGAGCCTCCAACTATTTAAAGAGTTCCTTGCCTTAACTGCAGCTCCGGTTTCTTGTCCCTGCTCGTCTACTGATCCATCTGTGAAGTATGTGAAGCTGTCAGATACCAAGTTTGCTTCTATTTGCCTCTATGCAATATTACGTAGCAGATGAGGATTAGTCTGGTTCTTTTTCCCTCAAGAACCATCATCTTAAGGTCTGCTGGCAGCGATTCGCAAGGGGATTGCATTACAAAGTCTGCATGTATTTTGTCGATACCCCTCTCAGTGATTGTGTTTGTTATATCGAATGTACTGATGGTGTTGTTACGGTGCTCTCTCCTGTCTCTTTCGTTTGCCTGCTTAAAGAGTCATATCAGCTCTCCCTACTGATTCTCTGAGGTTCAGGGAGTCTATTGATATATGTGGCGACCTGACCGGCTGCCAGTTAAGGGAAGGAAGTTACATTATAAGTTGTAAGGAGAAATTGGTGCCCTGATATAAAATGAAAGAGTATCCCCTAATGCAGATATGACCTTTTGGAAGGGACACTAGCCGATCGCGGATTGGCCGACTTAGGTCGCGGGCGACCAATCAGGGCCCGTTATGACGTCACCGAGTGCCCCGGGCGGCGCCAACGTCAGAGTTGACCTGACCTTGGAAGCGAGAGGACGCACCTCGGTCAGCTCTCAAGGATTTGAGGCTATACAAGCCTTTCTTAGTGGATTAGTGCAGGCTATCGCAGCCCATCTCACGTATTGGAGACCCCCGCGCTTCTGGGAAGCAAAAAGGAACCAAGTTTATTGAGCAAAAGAGTGCCAAACTTGGAAAATATTCGGCGACGACGCTGGACGTTGAGGGCCTGAAAAGGTGTGGCGGGCAAGCCTAGCTGTGACCGGGTCACATCCACTGAGGGTTTTGGAAGGACGACACCGTGCCTAGGACAAGGAGCAACGCCTTGTGGAAGGGGCGAGTGTGGGAAAATAGTGATTAGCTCAGCGCCTATCGATGAACCAGGATTGGGGTAGCTGAATCTCAGGGATTGGAACGGCGACGACGCGAAGGCTCCACGACACCTGAGGACCTGTGGAACGTTCCTGGATCGTCGAGGATCGACTCAGGAAGCGTGGGAACCTCACACCATCGAGGGACAGGCGTCGTGAGCCAGGAATGTAAGGTAGATCATTTTCCCTCCCATTATCCCTTGTGTGAGTAGGCTAGTTAGGCCACAATATTTACTTATGTATGTGGCAATAGGACATTAATTCTTTAGTATTAGATTAGGCTGCAAGGCAGCTTGTGTCCAGGACTGTCAGAGGGGACAGTGTGTATGGATGGCAGGACAGTGAAGAAGAGGCGCCGACGTGGTGAAGAGGCCCTCCTGTGAGAGAGTGTGGGACTCCTGTCTTTCTGCTCAGTTGGAGGAGTGTTGGAGGTCGTGGAAGAAGAGGCTGACGATCTCCAGACTTATTATCCTTATTTTCATATTCATGTATTACTTGTGATTGTATGTGTGTTCACGTAATTTGCGTCAGTAAATTCACACATTTTATCACTGTGTTTATGTGTGCCTCCATTTATAATATTTCTCTATGAGCATCCACGTAGGTTATCATAGTACCACCTAGGGAACAATACGTTCTCTATAGAAGTTCTTATTGCCTGGAGAGTGGTAAAGACAGCACGGACCTATATAAAAGTGTACCCTTAGCCATCCGATCAGTATCAGTGCCTGAATGGTGGCAACTATTAACGTAGTGGCTAGAGAGAGGTAAAGCCACACAGAACTTCCTGGGAGAGTACCCTGGGCCAACAGTCTAGTAGCAGATCTATGGGAGTAGCAATCTTCTGGCTACAAACAATATATAATACACCCACTGAACTGCATTGCTGGGGTGCAGATATAATAACCCAGCTGGCGACCTTGTTAAGAAGAAGATAGAGAAGACCGGCGGGAAAGGACTTCCTACAAACTTTTTGTCTGGCAGGCAAGATTCAGGGAGGTTATTGTTATAAGGTAAGCCTGAGTCTTCCTTCACTCCTCCACGGGTCTAAGCCGGAACTGTTAACAGCAGTTTCCCCGTGTTTGACTGAAGGGCTTCTAGGGTGAATCAGTGGCACCCCTTTTGTGGTGGAAGCAATGACCTGCGGAGGTGGGCATTGTTGGTCCTCTCCTGTGTGACCAAGGAGACTCCGGTGAATCCCGGGAGTCGGAGGGGCTGATTATTCGGCCTTTTGAGCCCCTAGCAGCCGAGTGCTAGCAGAGCCCCGGCCCACCCCCCACGTGACAGAGAACTGGCGACCTTGCCAGGATTCGAACCCTGGTAGCCAAGAACTGGGAACTTCGCCAGGAAGCGTGGATCAAGCTACAGTGTGGCCCAAATTTCAAGACAAGTGTTGCCAGGGTACTAATGCAGTGTGGCCAGTGAATTCAGTGGTACTGTTACTTAACCAGCTAAGGGACTGAAGCGGTGGAATTAGTGCCTACTAACTTGTCTGTGCTGTCGTGTATGCTCATTGGTATAGAGATGGAGGAGGGCAAAGTAAAGAAATTTATTGACACAAAGGACGAGAGAATTTTGGAAGAGTGTACCAAGGCCCAGCTCCAACAAGTGGCAAACCACTTTGGGATCAGGTTGTGGACGACTAAGGTAGCGGAGCGAAGGAGAGAGATTATGGCACAGCTCACAGCTCGAGAGGAGGCGACGGGAGAGGAGCCATCTCAAGAGGAGCCGTCCCGAGGAGAGCCGTCGCAAGGTGAACCGTCCCGACTAGAGCCACCCCAAGCACCTACCAGTGTGGAGGGTGAACATGAACATGAACACAGTGAACATGGGAGCAGTGGAAGGTCCAGCTGTAGTAAGAGGAGCCTGCAACTGGAAATAATGAAGATGCAACTGGAAGCCCAGCTGCGACGAGAGGAGACAGAAGCACGGCTGCAGCTGCAGCGAGAGGAACGTGCAGCTGAGCTGCAGCGAGAGGAGCGTGAGCGAGAAACTCGGCTGCAGCGAGAAGGAGAGAGACAATTGCGACTGGAGGAGATAAAGGCAAAGAAAGAAGTCGAATTGCGTCGCGTTGAACGTGGTCTGCCCTCACTACCTGCACGGCGGGATGACCTCAAGGTAAGGGAACGTGACTTACCTACGTTCGAACCACAAGAAGTTGAGGCGTTCTTCGAACACTTTGAACGGATAGCAACTCTGAAGGAGTGGCCGGAAGATGATTGGGCTGCTCTGATCCAGAGCAGGTTGACTGGTGAGGCCCGGGAAGCCTACAACATGCTGGACCTAGAGGAGTGTACTAGTTACGACGCGATTAAGAATGCGGTGCTCCACTCATTCCGACTGACTCCGGAGATGTACCAGAAGCGGTTCAGAGAGTGTACGAGGGCGTCGGAAAGACTTACGCCGAGACCGCCAGGGATATGGAACGAAAATTCCTACGATGGTTGAAGGCGGAGGAAGCGGAGTCGGCGGATGATATCAAACGACTGATAGTGATGGCGAGGTTTATGTCAGTGCTCCATCCTGAGTTTCGAGTAAGGGTAAGAGAAGCAGGTATTAAGGACCTGAAGGCTGCAGCGGACCGAGCCGACATGCTGGAGGAGGCACTACATCTCAGGAGGGAGGGGCCGCCCAGACACTCGCCTTACCCCAGGTCGGGAGGGAACTTTAGGAGTTCAGGAGGAGCGAGGACGGGTGGGGACTCTCCCAAGAGTAGTGTACCCAATGAGGTAACCCAGTTCAAGAGCTCAAGGGACGCGGGGAGGAAGCCCCAAGCTGTGAGCAGTGGACCTAGCTCGAGAGCAGGTGCGGCAGTCCCGGACACGACGACAAGGAGTCCAAGGAGGACCCAGGGGACGTCTGCAAGTGGTACCGCCAGAGGGACTGGCGAGTGGCCGCCCAGGGAAGGCAGCCGATGCTTCAACTGTGGTGTGAGAGGACATTATGCCCGCGAGTGTGAGGAGCACCAAAGGAATATGGGACAAATGTTGGAAGAGGAGAGAGTATTTGTTCACACCCTATATTATAGTGGACCCAACATGAATAGTTGGGAAATGAAGTTGGGTGAACATCCCTTCGTTTTCGGGGCCAACGTGAAGTTTGGAAAGTCAGACCCAGTGGGGGTTGCCGTTCTTCGAGATACGGGTGCTGACATAAGTATGGTAACCAGGAGTATTCTCCCCATGGAATTCAATGATTCACCTGTGGGAGTGGTGAGGATACGCAGTGTGGGGGAGGAATACAGGTTGCCACTTCACGAAGTACAGCTGATTGCCGACTGCGGAGTCGAGAATGCTATAGTAGCTGTAGCCCCTAAGTTACCCCTAGAGCACGTACAGATGGTGCTGGGTAATGACCTCGGAGGAGGCAGGATACAACCCGATTGGGCCAGGAGTGCCTATGTTGCAAGCAGCGGTACAACCCTGCCAGGTGAGGTATCGGTCGTTCCAGATGATAGTGAGGAAGCCGACTTCGCCAGGGGAAACGTCGCCAGAGACGACGACAACGAGGGCGAGAGTGCAGAGAGGTCGTCGGAGGTCGTGGAAAACCCCGACGGGGACCTCCGACTAAGCCTGATGATGCGTGTGGAGGAATGGCGAGGAGCAGCTGTACAAACGCCTGGGGCGGTGAAGAGGCTGCAGACCGCACTCCCTCCACACAGAAACGTGAATAAAGTAAGCTCAGTGGATGAGCGAACGGCAGTGAGGGGCAGAGTGGAGGATCCACGACGCAGTGCACCCTATGCCAGCCAGATGAATAGTGGTAGGTGCAAGATGAACCACCGTGGTGAGGTGAGCCACAGGGAGGTGGATGAGCCCAACCACGAACCGAAGAAGACGTCTGCAGGGAAGAGAATCTCATGGAGGAGTGAAGATGTTCGTCGGGAATGAAGGAGCGAATGGTATAGGAAAGGCAATACGAAGAAAGCAGGGAATAGGTACACCCAGGGTAGGCGCCAGCCTAACCAGAGGGGCATTGGGCCATCGCAAAAGCCTAGTGTGGAAGAGAGGAAGCTGCTGGATGGAGTACAGGTGACAAGTGCCACTGTGAGGAGACAACGCACCTATGGGAGAAGAGGAACCGAGAAGAGAGAAGATTGGCGAAGAGGAGATCATGAGAGGAAACGTGGAGTACCTGTAGGACGCAGTGGAAGTGCAAGACTATCTCGGAGTGCACGACGCGGTGGAGGCACTGCATGCACTGAATCTTACAGTGGTAACGAGCCGTGGGAGTACACTCGTGGCCACGGAGAGAGGATTTCTAGTAGGTGTTCAGGGAACACCCATCAAACCCGGTCCTATGCGAGGTGGAGATATAATGAGGCAAGTGACTGGCAAGGTGGTACGAGCCACGTCACCAACTGGAGGAGTGACACTTCAGGAACGGAGGGAGCAAGAGTATAGGTTGCCCTCTTGAGTGCTGCTCTTCCGATATGACTCTTATTTTAAGGGGAGGGGTATGTTACAGTGCCCTCTCCTGTCTCTTTCGTTTGCCTGCTTTAAGAGTCATATCAGCTTTCCCTACTGATTCTCTGAGGTTCAGGGAGTCTATTGATATATGTGGCGACCAGACCGGCTGCCAGTTAAGGGAAGGAAGTTACATTATAAGTTGTAAGTAAGGGGAAATTGGCGCCCTGATATAAAATGAAAGAGTATCCCCTAATGCATATATGACCTTTTGGAAGGGACACTAGCCGATCGCGGATTGGCCGACTTAGGTCGCGGGCGACCAATCAGGGCCCGCCGTGACGTCACCGAGTGCCCCGGGCGGCGCCAACGTCAGAGTTGACCTGACCTTGGAAGCGAGAGGACGCACCTCGGTCAGCTCTCAAGGATTTGAGGCTATACAAGCCTTTCTTAGTGGATTAGTGCAGGCTATCGCAGCCCATCTCACGTATTGGAGACCCGCGCTTCTGGGAAGCAAAAAGGAACCAAGTTTATTGAGCAAAAGAGTTTGGCAAACTTGGAAAATATTCGGTGACGACGCTGGACGTTGAGGGCCTGAAAAGGTGTGGCGGGCAAGCCTAGCTGTGACCGGGTCACATCCACTGAGGGTTTTGGAAGGACGACACCGTGCCTAGGACAAGGAGCAACGCCTTGTGGAAGGGGCGAGTGTGGGAAAATAGTGATTAGCTCAGCGCCTATCGATGAACCAGGATTGGGGTAGCTGAATCTCAGGGATTGGAACGGCGACGACGCGAAGGCTCCACGACACCTGAGGACCTGTGGAACGTTCCTGGATCGTCGAGGATCGACTCAGGAAGCGTGGGAACCTCACACCTTCGAGGGACAGGCGTCGTGAGCCAGGAATGTAAGGTAGATCATTTTCCCTCCCATTATCCCTTGTGTGAGTAGGCTAGTTAGGCCACAATATTTACTTATGTATGTGGCAATAGGACATTAATTCTTTAGTAGTAGAATAGGCTGCAAGGCAGCTTGTGTCCAGGACTGTCAGAGGGGACAGTGTGTATGGATGGCAGGACAGTGAAGAAGAGACGCCGACGTGGTGAAGAGGCCCTCCTGTGAGAGAGTGTGGGACTCCTGTCTTTCTGCCCAGTTGGAGGAGTGTTGGAGGTCGTGGAAGAAGAGGCTGACGATCTCCAGACTTATTATCCTTATTTTCATATTCATGTATTACTTGTGATTGTATGTGTGTTCATGTAATTTGCGTCAGTAAATTCACACATTTTATCACTGTGTTTAAGTGTGCCTCCTTTTATAATATTTCTCTATGAGCATACACGTAGGTTATCATAGTACCACCTAGGGAACACTACGTTCTCTATAGAAGTTCTTATTGCCTGGAGAGTGGTAAAGACAGCACGGACCTATATGAAAGTGTACCCTTAGCCATCCGATCAGTATCAGTGCCTGAATGGTGGCAACTATTAACGTAGTGGCTAGAGAGAGGTAAAGCCACACAGAACTTCCTGGGAGAGTACCCTGGGCCAACAGTCTAGTAGCAGATCTATGGGAGTAGCAATCAACTGGCTACAAACAATATATAATACACCCACTGAACTGCTTTGCTGGGGTGCAGATATAATAACCCAGCTGGCGACCTTGTTAAGAAGAAGATAGAGAAGACCGGCGGGAAAGGACTTCCTACAACCTTTTTGTCTGGCAAGCAAGATTCAGGGAGGTTATTGTTATAAGGTAAGCCTGAGTCTTCCTTCACTCCTCCACGGATCTAGGCCGGAACTGTTAACAGCAGTTTCCCCGTGTTTGACTGAAGGGCTTCTAGGGTGAATCAGTGGCACCCCTTTTGTGATGGAAGCAAAGACCTGCGGAGGTGGGCATTGTTGGTCCTCTCCTGTGTGACCAAGGAGACTCCGGTGAATCCCGGGAGTCGGAGGGGCTGATTATTCGGCCTTTTGAGCCCCTAGCAGCTGAGTGCTAGCAGAGCACCCACCCCCCACGTGACAGTGTTTATTGCACAGTGGGTCCATCTGATGCTATTACAGGCTCTTCTGTCTCGAGTTGGTGCTCCAGTTATTATATCTTTAAGTGAACTGATTCTAGGTCTTGTCAATATCTTGGTCAGTATGCATGCAACAATCCCTTTGACCCTTATTTCAATCGACATTAGCTTGGTTTCCAGTCTTAGGTTCAGTATTTTAGTCCATCTGGGAGCCCCTGTTGAGACTCGCATTGCATCATTTTGAATAACCTCAACGTTTGCCCACTGGCCAGGAGAAAGAGTGAGTTAGGCAGGCGCTGAATAATCAATTAGAGAACGAACAGCGTGTATGTAAAACATTCTTAACACTTTGTATCCTGCTCCTAGACGAGGCCCTGTGATTGCTCTCATTATATTAAGTCGTCATTTTGCTTCTTTGAGATATTGAATTTGCTTGTTGAATGTCATTTTAGAATCTATCCACACTCCGAGATATTGATATTGCGTAACCCACTGAAGGTTAATGTCTTGAGTGCGTAGGTGCCTGTCTAGAGAGTTGTCACATAGTCTCATTACCTTAGACTTCTGTGCAGATAGTTTTAGCCCTAAAATGCTGCATTCTGCTGTTACTTTATCTAACGCCCCTTGTGCTTTATTTAAAAGTGAAGGACCTGTGACTACTAATGCTATATTATCAGCATAGCTTAGCAATGTAACCCTTTCTACAAATTTCATGGTAACGGGGCTTTCCATAAGGATATTAAAAAGATTATAGGACTGAGGACTCCTCTTTGTGGAGAGAACTCTACTCTGAGAGAGAACTCTATCAACATCAGAGGTCCGAGACTGTTCAACACGCTTCCGCTACACATAAGGGGCATAACTGGCCGACCCCTCACAGTGTTCAAGAGAGAACTGGATAAGCACCTCCAAAGGATACCTGATCAACCAGGCTGTGATTCATACGTCAGGCTGCGAGCAGCCGCGTCCAACAGTCTGGTTGATCAGTCCGGCAACCAGGAGGCCTGGTCGACGACCGGGCCGCAGGGACGCTAAGCCCCGGAAGCACCTCAAGGTAACCTCAAGGTAACCTCAAGGTAGGGGGGCCTCACAGAACCTGTAGCCTAGGGGGCCTCACAGTACATGAATCCTAGGAGGCATTACAGCACTTCTAGCCTAGGGGGCCTCACAGTATCTGTAGCCTAGGGAGCTTTCACAGTACCTGTACCCTAGGGGCCGTACAGTACCTGTAGCTAGAGGGACTTACAGTACCTGTAGCTTAGAGGGCCCTTACAGTACCTGTAGCCTAGGGGGCGTCACAGTACCTGTAGCCTAGGGGGCCCTCACATTACTTGTAGCCCGGGGGCCTCACATTTCCTGTAGCAAGGGGGCCTCTCAGTACCTGTAGCCTAGGGGCCTCACAGTATCTGTAGCCTAGGTGACCTCACAGTACCTGTACCCTAGGGGGCCCTCACAGTACCTGTAGCCAGAGGACCTTACAGTACCTGTAGTCTAGGGGGCCATACAGTACCTGTAGCCCAGGGGCCTCACAGTACCTGTAGCCAGGGGCCCTCACAGTACCTGTAGACTAGGGAAATTACAGTACCTGTAGCCCAGGGAGCCTCACAATACCTGTAGCCCAGGGCCTTTACAGTACCTGTAGCCTAGGGGGCCTTACAGTACCTGTAGCCAAGGGGCCTTATAGTACCTGTAGCCTAGGGGGCCCCTCACAGTACCTGTAGCCTAGGGGGCCCCTCACAGTACCTGTAGCCTAGTGGGCCTCACAGTACCTGTAGCCTAGGTGGCCTCACAGTACCTGTAGCCTAGGGGGCCTTACAGTACCTGTAGCCAGGGGACCTTACAGTACCTGTAGCCTAGGGGGCCTTACAGTACCTGTAGCCCAGGGGCCTCACAGTACCTGTAGCCAGGGGGCATTACAGTACCTGTAGACTATGGAAATTACAGTGCCTGTAGCCCAAGGAGCCTCACAATACCTGTAGCCCAGTGGCTTTAAAGTACCTGTAGCCTAGGGGGCCTTACAGTACCTGTAGCCAAGGGGTCTTATAGTACCTGTAGCCTAGTGGGCCTCACAGTACCTGTAGCCTAGGGGGCCCTTACAGTACCTGTGGCCTAGGGGGCCCTCACAGTACCTATAGCATAGAGGGCCTCACTGTTCCTGTAGCCTAGGGGCCTCACAGTACCTGTAGCTTAGGGGGCCTCACAGCACCTGTAGCCTAGGGGCCTTATAGTACCTGTAGCCTAGGGGCCATACAGTACCTGTAGTCAAGGGGCCTCGCATTACCTGTAGCCAAGGGGCCACACAGTACCTGTAGCCTAGGTGGGCTCACAGTACCTGTAGCCTAGGTGGGCTCACAGTACCTGTAGCCCAGGGGCCTCACAATACCTGTAACCTAGGGGGCCTCACAGTACCTGTAGCCTAGGGGGCCTCACAGTACCTGTAGCCTAGGGGGCCTCACAGTACGTGTATCCTAGGAGGCATTACAGTGCCTATAGCCTAGGGGGCCCTCACAGTACCTGTAGCCTAGGGAGCTTTCACAGTACCTGTACCCTAGGGGTTTTGCAGTACCTGTAGCCTAGGTGGCCTCACACTACCTGTAGCCTATGGGGCCTCACAGTACGTGTATCCTAGGAGGCCTTACAGTACCTGTAGCCTAAGGGAGCCTTACAGTACCTTTACCCTAGGGGCCTCACAGTACCTGTACCCTTGGGCCTTACAGTACCTGTAGCCCAGGGGCCTTTCAGTACCTTTACCCTAGGGGCCTTACAGTACTTGTAGCCTAGGGGGCCTCACATTATCTGTAAATTTGCAGTGTACTCACCAAGTTGTGCTTGCGGGGGTTGAGCTCTGACTCTTTGGTCAAGGGGTATGTATACCCTTTGGTCAAGGGGATATTAACTATGCATATGCAAAAGTGTTGTAAGTAATGTAATGAAATGCTTTTCAAGAATGACCATCATCATTTTGTTATAGCAAATTGTTTTAATGAATTTGTAAATTATACTTCTTTGACATGCTTCTGATATATGAGTTCACTTTGAGAGCTCGACTGGTCTTCAATGAATGGTATGACACTGAATTGTAGATACTGGTATTTAATTTTTTTATTCTTCATTATCTATATATAATAAATTCTTACTATTATTTTGTAATATGGTGCTTGAATTCCATTAGGATTACCTACAGGGATAAATCTTGGCACAATTTATGTATCTACAATCACAGAACGTTGATTGTAGAATGTATTAGCTAAGGTTTTTAAATTCTCAATTATTGATATGACTGATCTAGAAAGACGACTGATCTAGAAAGATGTATATCAATACCTCCAAGATAAATTATTGCCAGACCGTGAGGTCACTCCAGTGCAGCAGTTAATCTTGGATTATCTTAAAAATTATGGAATTATGGAAAGTAGTTCCAGTTGTACAGAAAATTTAGATAATGGTATTTTGTGCACTCCTTTCATCCCTAGGTAATTGACTGAGACCTACCACAGCCACAGAAAACATATTCTACCTTCACCCTAAATGTTAATATCAATCTTCAGTGTTTATTATAGTCGAGGACACTTAATGTATTTATTAATATTTATTTATTTGAATTCATCTAGTTAGGGTAATCTTTATGACAAACTGATGTGAAATAATAAAGGTGTATCTTATATTATTCATAACAGGTGTCATCCAATTCAAGAAAGGACCAAAATGAACGTAGAATTTTACTTATAATGTGTCTATTATTATAATATTAAAGTATAATAATGTAATGATAATAAAATAATAATAACATCTTAGCTGAACCCAGCAAACATTTTCTCATTTTCAAAACATAGTACATATTATTTTTTATCACATTTTAAGTTATATTATTAAAACTTTATTTTTTGAATTTGTAAAAATTATTATAAAACATGAGGCGAAAATAGTTCATATTGTTTTTTATGTGAGATAACTTTTAGAGGAAACGTTTTTGAAACGGTAATGCTAATTATTTAATTATTGGAATACTAATTAGATAATAATCTTTATTGAGATGAGATTGGAGAGAGATAATGAGAAAGAGAGAGTAAGAGAAAAAGTAGCAAACAAGTTGAGCTTACTACAGAAAGCAAGAGTACTTTCCAACAATGAGAGCAACAGCTGACATCCTCTGGACAAGGTGGTTGAGATAGTGCAGAATGACTATTGTAGTTAGAACTAGCCATGTAGTAAAACCATTGGCGCCCTGCCCATGGTTTAAAGTAAGGGGGTCATGAAGACACACGCTGACATAGGCACATCATGTGAGGAGTGAGAGTCATCTGCCAG
The DNA here is from genome assembly GCF_040958095.1 of Procambarus clarkii. Taxonomy (NCBI): domain Eukaryota; kingdom Metazoa; phylum Arthropoda; class Malacostraca; order Decapoda; family Cambaridae; genus Procambarus; species Procambarus clarkii. The sequence continues at coordinate 9,037,596 of NC_091205.1, read as the reverse complement.
GTGCCCGAAGCTTCAAAATTTAGTCGGTAAGTTGATCCAGTTATGTTGGTGCACAGAGAGCCACTGTGGGGAATTTTTCCCACCTATAAATGTAAATAACTGAACAATACATTTATCTAGAAAGTCACACCTATGAGAATTCATCCTCTGTTTAAGTTTATAAAACTAATTATAAATTACTAATGCTTAAATTAAGTTTTAATGTGGATTACTACTCGTAACTGTTGTATTTTATAATTATCACTCTTCCTTCTGCTGGGTCTTGAAGGATGCCGTCTTGAGTGAAAGAGGGCTGTGTCGATCTCTGTCTGGAACTTGTAAGTGCAGGGACTGGGATGTCCACTTCCTGGGGTTCGTGCGGGCTTGACTCTGCTTCAGGAGGCTGGGATCGTTCTTGCCCTTGATGTGGTGTTTCTTCTCCTGCCACGGAGGTTTTCGGGTTTGGAGTCCCTGTGCCTTCTTTCACCAACTTCGAGGTCAACTGCGAAGCTCACGGTTGCTGCAACAACCAGAGCGCAACTTCATAGTCTCCTGAGACTGGCGGATGCCTACTACTACTACTCTGATATTAAAATTTTAATTTATAATTGGATTATTACTGGGCTGAAGCAACATTTTGTGAAGTCAATCAGATCCACATCACGAAACTATTGAGTACCTGCAATAATTCTTTTTAATCTCGTTAATGAATAAAAGTGTGGAGATTAAACTCAATACCTCATACATAAATCTAATTAATCTATTTAATAATAAATCTGTAACGAACCGAATTTAAATACTCAACTCCCAATATATTAAATTAACTACTGTCACATGAACAAGAGTGGGTATATGGGCAACCCGTCCTCGACTCAAGTCCATTACATCTACAGTCGACCCCACAGACGCATTGATAAATGCTTCACCCACGTACTACAAATCCAAATAATCTCCAACAGAACTTAAACACCTAACATAACCCAACCTATGCCTATATATGCCCAATATGCTAATATATTATAATAATACTTTATATTTGAGAAAATTCCTGTTTTGAATGAACAGCATGTTAAACTTTATGAATGCGTCTGTGGGGTCGACCGCTGGATGGAATGGACTTGAGTTGAGGACGGGTTGTGTGTAAACCGTTTTTCATTCATAAACAGGGGGTTTGGTGGCTGAATGAAATCACTTTTGGGTCTTCGTTTGGAGGACGGACTGGTGTGGGGAGGAGTATCGACGATGTTGTTCTTGAGCAGACACGGTAATCGCAATCTCGACTAACAAGGAGAAGTGTAAAACACACAGTCCTTAATGATTCTTGAACACTTACGCAACAAACGGTTGTTCACAGAAAATATCAACAGCTCGGTTTTCGACCTCTCGCTAAGTATTTGACTCACTTTATTGATCACTACTGTTCATGTTGGTGGGAGGGAAAGAAATCTGAGGTCGGTTTTGAGCATGTGATTCTCAAAATACCAGTAAAGATTTAATAATAAAATTAACTGATTTAATGAAAACAGTGAGAATGTTTACATAAATCTGTATATTTCTTACATTAATTGTACATTGCTGACAGGAGGAGTTCCCAATTGAGACATACACACTGCGATGCTAGCTAAGCCTGGCATGTTCAGAATTTTTCAGGTTTATTGATGACGTTACGTGCTACTATACAATTTAAGGAGTCATCTTACTATATAAGAACACTGTATCACTAACACAATTCACATCGTACATCTAATTAATTTAAATTAATTAATTTATCAAATATTAGTCTGAATTCATTCCTCTAGCAGCAGGCTTGTATCCGTATGTTGGTACTTTTGATGTAAAGTGCAATTACATGTTTGTTAACTGTCGAATGGCTCTAGGATCGTATTCAGAGCAGTAAACAAAACATAATTTCAACAAATTACCAGAAAGCTGTAGGATCGGAATTTATTATTAACACTATAAAACCCTACACTGTGGGAATTGTGTAGAAGAATTAAATCGCCTACATTATACAGTCCATTCAATTTTAATGCCAAAGATTTAATATACAGTCCCCTCATTAGAAATAAATAAATAAACAAACATAGCCATATAATCCCACATCCATGACAGGAAGAGGCTTGTGACATTCGACGTGATGACAAGTGCAGTGACAGCTAACCCTTTCACCGTGGAGCAAGGCCAGTGATAACTGTGAGTGCTTTACCTTCCAAGCCCAGAGGACAGAAGTCTACAGTGACAGGACAAGTGATACATGTTGGCCCAACTAGTAGAGACAGTGGTCATGTGACTCGGAGTTGGCATAGTTTATCAGTGTAGTCGACTTCTCTCAGGAACTACAGAGGAGAGGTGCGAGAGCCAGTGGAGTGACGCACCCAACACGACGAGTCCAAAACAATTCTGGATGGGTGATCACTTGAAAGCGACTGAAGGATATCCTCGCTGGCCACTAGGGGGTTCGGACGTGTCCACCTGACCTGCCAGTTGTTGCTTTGAGTTGCGAGAGGGAGGGTGCTGTTTGGCGTGTTGGCGCCATGGGGGCCCCCCTCCCCCCTGTTGTGCGGGCTTAATCTGTGGGCCTAGAGTTTTCTGGACGTGCTGGCTATCCTGAGGTGGAGCTCGTGCTGTGTGAAATGCTTTGGGTACCTGTGATGGACGTTTATGGCATTGAATTGGTGACTGAGCGCAGGGCAATTATCAAGTTTATGGCGGAGGAGACGTACCGGACGTTTTTACGTTGTTACAAGGGGCGGACCTTACCCCTGCCAGAAGGTGCAGGCACTGTGACTATCTCGAATCGGAGTGGTGCCATCACCTATGTTAGCATTCATGGGGCGCCCTTAGAGTTTCCTGAGGGACTGCTGAATCGTAATTTTGGCCAGTTTTGAGCTGTTCTCAGTGTGCGGTTGCACCTGCTCTCCTCAGGAACGCTTAAGGGGTGTGCGGACGAACATTCGCACCCTAGGAATGCGGCTGCGGTCGGACATTCCATCCTCCGTGAAGCTCCTGGGTTATTACGTTCGGGTGTATTACGCCCGTCAGCCTCGGACAAGTTATCATTGTGGCCTCTTGGGTCATCAGGCTGCTGGGTTCTCTGCGCCTGCCGTCGCGCCCCTGAACCTCTTCCGTGAGGAGGATTTCCCACTGCTCCCTGTGGAGGAGGATTCCGTAAGTGAGGATGTGGAAGTCCTGTGTGCTGATGCGGCTTCACCTGTGTCGCCTGGCGTGCCTCCGGATGTTGCGGCCCCTTCTCCGGGAGTTGTAGTGCCGTCGGGTTGCCCTCTTGCTCTGGTCGCTGTCCTAGCTGCTCCTGTAGCCTTTCGGATGGTCTCCGTGATTGGTCGACGTCTTCTTCTTTGTCTCCTGCTGCTGCGCCTGGCCTTGCGCCCTCGCCTTGTGTCACCGTTGTGGTAGATGCTGGGGTGGCAGCGGGGCCTCCTGCTGTGTGTGGCCCGGTTCCCCCTGCGGTTGAAGCTGTTACCATTCTGTGTCTAGAGTCTGTGCGCCCAGCCGCGGACACCAAGCCCGAGGTGGGGCCTGGTGTCCGCGATGGTGCGCAGCCCTGTTCACCCCCCCCCCCCCAGGTGTGCCTCTGAGTGCCCCGTCCTGTGCCGTGCCCCCTAAGAGAAGGCCCGTTCCTTTCGTCTTGGCCTCCGGGAAAGTGTATGACGCTTCAACCACAGTGAGGTTTGATATTATTGATAGCGTGCTATCACGCTCTTGACAACACTAAGTGCTTATGACTACACAAAAACTCATGACAACACTAAGCGCTCCTGACAACTTTATGTGCTCATGACAAGAATAAGTGCTCATGACAACACAAAGCACTCATCACAACACTAAGCTCTCATGACAACACTAAACACTCATGACAACACTAAGCACTCATGACAACACAAAAACCCATGACAACACTAAGCACTCATGACCACACTAAGCACTCATGACCACACTAAGCACTCATGACAACACTAAGCATTCAAGACAACACTAAGAACTCATGACAACACAAAAACCCATGACAACACTAAGCACTCATGACCACACTAAGCACTCATGACCACACTAAGCACTCATGACAACACTAAGCACTCAAGACAACACTAAGAACTCATGACAACACAGAGCACTCATGACAACATTAAGAACACATGGTAACACTAAGCACACATAACAACACTAAGCACTCATGACGACACTAAGCACTCATGACAACATTAGGCGCTCATGACAACACTAAGTGCTCATGACAACACTAAGCGCTCATGGTAACATTATATGCTCATTACAATACTAAGTGCTCATAACAACACTAAGCGCTCATGACAACACTAAGCCCTCAGGACATCACTAAGCACTCATGACAGCACTAAGTGCTCATGACAACACTAGGTGCTCATGAAAAAACTAAGCGCTCTTGACAACACTATGAACAAATGACAACACTAAGTGCTAATGCAACACTAACCACCTATGGCAACACTAAGCACTCATAACAACACTAAGCACTCATGACAACACTAAGTGCTCATGACAACACTAAATGTTCATGACAACACTAAGCACTAATGACAACACTAAGCACTAATGACAACACTAAGCAGTCATGACAATACTATGAATACATGACGATACTAATCGCTCACGACAGCTCTAAACGCGCATGACGACACTAAGCACTCAAGAAAACACTAAGCATGCATGACAACACTAATTGTTCATGACAACACTTAATGCTCATGACAACACTAAGTGCTCATGACAACAATAAGTGCTCATGACAACACTAAGTGCTCATGACAACAATAAGTGCTCATGACAAGACTAAGTGCTGATTACAACACAAAAACTAATGACAAAATCTATGAACACATGACAACACTGTGCTCACGACAACACTAAGAACACATGATAACACTGAGCACTCATGACAACACTAAGAACACACGATGACACTAAGTGCTCATGACAACACCAAGCTCTCATGACAGCACTACGAACACAAGATAACACTGAGCGCTTCTGACAACACTAAGCACTCATAACAACACTAAGCACTCATGACAGCAGTAAACACCCATGACAACACTAAGCACTCATGACAACACTAAGCACTCGTGACAACACAAAAACTCATGACAACATTAAGTGCTCATGAGAACACTTAGCACTCAAAACAACACTAAGCACTCATGACAAAACTAAGCGCTTATGACCACACTATGCGCTCATGACAAAACTAAGTGCTCATGACAAAACTAAGCACTCAGGTCAACACTAAGCACTCATGACAACACTAAGCACTCATGACAACACTATGTGCTCGTAACAAAACTAAGTACTCATGACAACACTAAGCACTCATGACGAAACTAATCGCTCATGACAGCTCTAAGCGCTCATGACAACACTAAGTGCTTATGACAACACAAAGTGCTCATGACTACAATAGCACTCATGATAACACTAAGAATGCATGACAACACTAAGTGCTCATGACAACACAAGGAACTCATGAGAACACTAAGTGCTCATGACAACATTAAGTGCTCACAGTAGTGTAAAATGAGACAAATCGTGAAGTGTTTTACAGAAATGGTTGGGCACTTCCATGCCGACTCGGGTCCTGGGGGCCAAATCGTGCAAAAACTTTTTAAGCGGTCGGGTCAGGACACTCTCGGCGCGCACCTTGCTGGCTAGTGGGATGGGGTGGTGGTTCGTTCCCCTCCTGGGGTCCCTGGGCCCCACCTCCCAGGGTGAACCTAAGCAACTAGTGCCCTATCCTAACCGGATTTTTTTGTACGATTTGTCTCATAGGTTTATTATGAGTATTAGGCATCAAGAAGGGGGTCCTTACTTATGAAAGGTACAGAGGAAGAATGTGCAATAGATTAAAACCAAAAAAGACACTGGTGAAAGGAATATAACAGTTTTTTTAAGTATTTTAATGGCGCTAGTATATGTGTGGGTGTGTGCGTGTGTTTTTATGTAAATACAATATATCTGGGTTGTTTTTAATTCCTGCTGAGAAGTGTATCTGAAATAAAGGATTTGTCTATACATTTGGTAAGGTTTCTATAATCAGGTAAAAAAATAAATGAGAGCAAGACTCGAGTTATATTTTCCGCCAGTTACCCCAGATATATGTCCCATTTTCTCTAGATTCCGTTTCACAGAAAACATCTTCATGTGCGAGCCATTTCCGTTTTCGTCGAGGGGGAAACTAAGATAATGGACAGAAAAAATATATATCCAAACACTGGTTAGTTTGATTATTAAGGTCAGGAATTTGCTTATTATTAAGATCGGGAAACAACAATGTATTATTTCTCAAGTGTAATATTTAATGTTTTTCATCCAAGCATATGGAAACAAGTATTTATGTTTATTTTCAGAGGAAAGAACATTATCAATTATTTTTTCATAGGAAAGAGCAACATCAGAAAGGACATAACTCATTCGTTCGTTCGTATTATAGATTTCCCCCACCCATAAATTAAAAACATTATTTATTTACATCGTTATTTTTTTTTATTTAACAAAAACTACAACAATACATAACATTACAATACACATAACTGCAATAATATATGGCACTACAATACATGCAATTTAATTAAGTTTGCATATGACGCCTGAGGGCAATAAAGCTGCTTCGTGCATTGTCGGCGTATCCAAGCTCATGGTTGGAGTGGGCTCTATGTAGTCGGGCTCATAGAATTTCCTCTGCCCACACTTGAAGAGGTCCGAGACCTCATCATCGAATCCCTCCACCGGCTCGAATTGCATTGTGAAAATGTCAATCATAGCCAGCCCCAACTCTTCCAGGGCTAACGATTGATTTTCATTAAAGAGTTCCACCTTGGCATTTAAGGTCTGCGAAGACAATATGTCCTCTGCGTTCAGCTCTTGTGTCTTCGGTGCCATAGGGGATACACAGCACACCGTCGCCAATTTCTGGGAGGTCTGCCGGACATCCTCGTCTTCACTCTCGCTAATGTGGGTAACTGCCTCCCGCGGGTGGGTAGCTGGGAGAGGTGGGTTCAGGCGTCTTCTTGGAGGTACATATCCCGAGGTAGATGGCTCCCAGGCAAATTGTTGTTTGACAGAGCGGCATATTCAGGTTATCATACGTAAATTTCACAACCAAAGCATAATTTTTGCTGTGTTGTTCATATTTAAAATCCTGCGCAAATTTCCGAAGCGCTTTTCCCACCCCTAGATGGGATAAATAGTAGGTGAAGTATAACGCATAGTTCCCGCAGAAATAAGTTTCCAACTGCTGTATTCTGTCATTGAATATGTGCAAATCATATTTTTCAAAGCTGTTCAATATAACCTTAAAATATTTCGAATACGTTTCAATTCTCGGATTTCCAAAACTATCCAGAATGATAATTTCTGTCTTAGTCATTGCTTTGGCTATACAGAATGTAACCCAATGACCCATTGTATCTGCAGATGCTGCGTCTAGTGTGTTAATTATAAATACCACAGGATGGTCATTGATCTTTTTCAAAAATTTTCTTGCATCATTGGCGAGATAACATCCCAGATATTGCACCTCCCGACCCAACACCCCGTTCTTCGCTTCGTTAATTTCAAGACAATTCATAGCTTTGCGCTCTCGTATCACAGACTATTCGGCGTTCTGCATTAATTTTCAGGATGCCAGTGGTGCCGCCATAAAGCAAAATGACTATTTCCCACCACAGGTATTTTAAATTCTAGACTAATTCTCAGATTACCAGACACTTCCAGGGGCATTGCATCCATTATAGTTTCGGGCTGTAAATTAAAAGCCAGTAAAGTGCCACCGTTAACAAATGCGTCATAGGATAGCGTGTGGGCATTATCGAAACCTAAAGCTTGTAGCGTCGTATAATATAATTTTGCGCAGTTGTGTGGAAAAGTGCAAGCAATATTATATAAAGTAGTGCTATTCAGAGTTATAAATACACTCGTGAGCTGACAATTCTCGAAACATAACGGGTTCTGGGCATAGCCTCCTGACATCACCTCCATATCTACGATAATCATATATAAACGCTCAGGAATTACAGTTCCCCAGGGCTGATCCATTGTAATTGTCCGCTGTGCTGTGCCCAATACATAAGTCTTTAATAGGGTTTTGTTAAATGTATATGTTACCGGGGTGTTATTTTGAATCAATGCCTTATTAATGGCCGTTAAGCCGGCCGGGTATGGCATTATGCGATCTATCCACAACCTCGCCATCTTAATATGGTATTTAAAGTTTGCATTATCCCTTTCGCTATGAATAACCCATTTATCCGGGTTCAGTTCGAGGTGAATGCGCACATCCACATTATCCAGAACGTATTCGCTAATTGTAGTAACATCCTCCAATAATTTAAAGCATGTGTGCCCGCCCGTAGTTTTCATCTTAGTAATTTGCTGCTCCCTTTCCTCAGTCATTGCAGCAAAATATTCGTCGGAAAATCTGCTGGGGTTGTTACCTTTAAAGAAATGCGCTAGTTTCCGATATCTCTCAGCTTTGCACCCTGAAATAGTAGTCAGCAGCTTTATATAACTCCAGTATGAGAATAGAGAGTTAGTTTCGACCACAGTCTCGTTGAAATACACTACTATAGATTTGAATAAAGTCTGTGATAGACCATTACTAATTGTTACGCTTTCTGTATTCCCTATCACACTAGCTCCATCTTCGCCCATTACTGCTAGCGATAGTTCCAAAGCCAATGACGTCATATCTAGAAAGTGGCCATTCACGCCTTTAATGTTAAATTCAAGATACGTATCTCTAAATTTATTGCCCCCAGTATTTACTGGCAAAACATCAATAGTTTGACGCGAGCCTATAGTAGCCTCTACCATCCTAGTGGAGAACAGCTTGGGAAAGACATCAGTTATTGCAGCAGCATAATCCCCCAGTGGAACTTGTAGCCCCGCCATGCTATCTTGTCAGTAGTTGTTTCGAGAGTGATTCAATTTTTAAGCAAACACGTCATTATATTTCCCTCCGTCGATTTTTCTGAACAAATTTCTTGTTTTGCTTTGTTTTTATTCTTAATCGTTCTGTTTCTTTTTTTTTTCTTAACGACCTGCCCGCTCGCGATTTGCTTCCCAACAGTTTTTAATGTTTCTAGGCCTCTATGTTTGAGTGACTGTTTCAATGTGCATTCACCGCTGTTTATGTCTTGCATGACATCCTGGCCCATACTCAATGCGGCGGGGACCAAGGTTCTCATCAAGAATGGGGCCGCTCGCTTCGCCAGTCCAGTTATGAAACTAAAAATCCCACCCCCTCGCACATACGCCTAGTACTGTTAAAAATGCGAATGACCCCTAAACCGCCCCCTCTTCCGGAAACGGGGGAGGGGGGGGGGTTAGGAGTATAAATAACTCCTCCCCCGACAGCGGGGTAAAATCGACGCGCATTTTGCAACTATATACGAGGTAATGAAGATTGTAGGCTTCAACGCTCAATTATATAACCCCCAAAGCCGGCCTTATATGCAAAACTGCAATCATGCAGCCTCGCGCATCGAAATAAACTGGATTGACTTCTTGATCGGCCATTGTAAAGCTCACACTGTCAACAATTGAAGGGTTCAGAGGTTTATATAACTTCTTATTGCCACCGCCGCTCCCATTTAAAGAGACAACATCCAGTATATTGACCAACTGATCACCATAACTCGTAGGCATAATTTTGTCGCAATAAATACACAAATTATCCATCATTCCTCTCGGCTGCGGTGGATAGACACATAAATCAGTTTCCTTGCTGGTCTCATATTTTATACCCATGGTTAAATATATGACATAATCCTCACCGGTTTCGTGCCTATTACCTTCCCGATCGCACGCCCGAAGGATAGCGAAATTCGGAAAACCATATTATATACCTCTTCACCCGGTCTTTGGAACTGCGACATTATGGCGTCGCTGTATACGGCACTAAATTTATTGCGATTATAGCTTGAATCGTATTTTATATACGTCGTCCCGTATTTTGGATACAGCTTTTTATAAGCTTTATATATAAAGCTCAATTCCTTGCTTGACAATATATTGGCTATTTCATTGTTAATTGCATTATTAATTTCCTTTATGCATCCTGCCAAAATGTTTGTTATGGCCCTATTGGGTCCCAACTGGGGTTCTTCTCTGATGTTATTAGAGTTTGGGTATCCGGCCCCAAGTTAGTAGTGGCTTTCAAGGGGTGTGTTCCGTAATGCAAGTAAATTGAAGGGGAAGGGATACAAATACACTAAATTAAATATATATATTAACCACCACCATAAATAAATATCTCACAGTCACTCGCTGGGACTATAACTACACTTATATACAATAACTTGTCTTCCTCTGAAGACACGGGATGCTCTGTGGTGCTCAAGATGAGTAGCCCTGGTTCTCTTCTCGTGGCCTCACGATGAATCCTTTGATTCTCTAGGCGAATCTACCCTGGCCATAAGCCAGCCAAATCACAGTCCCACTGGGTGCACCGTCGTGGAGGCCTTCAACCACAATCCAGCCTGTAGCTGGCAGGTTCCGATCAGCTCCGCTGTGTAGGCCACTCCACGACCGATACTAGGGTGGCGAGCCCTAGGCAGGAGCCTCGTGTGATTCCGCTGATCACTCTCCTCTCTCAACACCCCAGTGGCGAGTCTTCTCCACCAGCCAGCCCCGGGTACGACGATTCCTGGTACTGCCACGTCACAGGCAGGCTAACACTCAACAGTGTTCGTCCGGGGGGTGACTCACAGCTTCTACAGCAAACACGTGGATATACTATGGCTGCCTTGGGTAGACTGCCCCACCGTCCAATACAGCAGTCCCAGGTCGACTCTGTAATCAAACACGTCATTAGTACTAGGGACGCTCTAGGGCATCTCACTTACAGGCTTAGACACAAACGCCCACCTATCTACTCCATAGATGGCGTTGCTGTCTAAGCGCCACCTCACCAGAGGTCAGCAGCGGCTACGTTACGAGCTGATCACTAATCAGCTGGTCGCAATAAATACACAAATTATCCATCATTCCTCTCGGCTGCGGTGGATAGACACATAAATCAGTTTCCTTGCTGGTCTCATATTTTGTACCCATGAGTAAATATATGACATAATCCTCACCAGTTTCGGCGCCTATTACCTTCCCGATCGCACGCCCGAAGGATAGAGAAATTCGGCAAACCATATTATATACCTCTTCACCCGGTCTTTGGACCTGCGACATTATGGCGTCGCTGTATACAGCACTAAATTTATTGCGATTATAGCTTGAATCATATTTTATATACGTCGTCCCGTATTTTGGATACAGCTTTTTATAAGCTTTATATATAAAGCTCAATTCCTTGCTTGACAATATATTGGCTATTTCATTGTTAATTGCATTATTAATTTCCTTTATGCATCCTGCCAAAATGTTTGTTATGGCCCTATTGGGTCCCAACTGGGGTTCTTCTCTGATGTTATTAGAGTTTGGGTATCCGGCCCCAAGTTAGTAGTGGCTTTCAAGGGGTGTGTTCCGTAATGCAAGTAAATTGAAGGGGAAGGGATACAAATACACTAAATTAAATATATATATTAACCACCACCATAAATAAATATCTCACAGTCACTCGCTGGGACTATAACTACACTTATATACAATAACTTGTCTTCCTCTGAAGACACGGGATGCTCTGTGGTGCTCAAGATGAGTAGCCCTGGTTCTCTTCTCGTGGCCTCACGATGAATCCTTTGATTCTCTAGGCGAATCTACCCTGGCCATAAGCCAGCCAAATCACAGTCCCACTGGGTGCACCGTCGTGGAGGCCTTCAACCACAATCCAGCCTGTAGCTGGCAGGTTCCGATCAGCTCCGCTGTGTAGGCCACTCCACGACCGATACTAGGGTGGCGAGCCCTAGGCAGGAGCCTCGTGTGATTCCGCTGATCACTCTCCTCTCTCAACACCCCAGTGGCGAGTCTTCTCCACCAGCCAGCCCCGGGTACGACGATTCCTGGTACTGCCACGTCACAGGCAGGCTAACACTCAACAGTGTTCGTCCGGGGGGTGACTCACAGCTTCTACAGCAAACACGTGGATATACTATGGCTGCCTTGGGTAGACTGCCCCACCGTCCAATACAGCAGTCCCAGGTCGACTCTGTAATCAAACACGTCATTAGTACTAGGGACGCTCTAGGGCATCTCACTTACAGGCTTAGACACAAACGCCCACCTATCTACTCCATAGATGGCGTTGCTGTCTAAGCGCCACCTCACCAGAGGTCAGCAGCGGCTACGTTACGAGCTGATCACTAATCAGCTGGTCGCAATAAATACACAAATTATCCATCATTCCTCTCGGCTGCGGTGGATAGACACATAAATCAGTTTCCTTGCTGGTCTCATATTTTGTACCCATGAGTAAATATATGACATAATCCTCACCAGTTTCGGCGCCTATTACCTTCCCGATCGCACGCCCGAAGGATAGAGAAATTCGGCAAACCATATTATATACCTCTTCACCCGGTCTTTGGACCTGCGACATTATGGCGTCGCTGTATACAGCACTAAATTTATTGCGATTATAGCTTGAATCATATTTTATATACGTCGTCCCGTATTTTGGATACAGCTTTTTATAAGCTTTATCTATAAAGCTCAATTCCTTGCTTGACAATATATTGGCTATTTCATTGTTAATTGCATTATTAATTTCCTTTATGCATCCTGCCAAAATGTTTGTTACGGCCCTATTGGGTCCCAACTGGGGTTCTTCTCTGATGTTATTAGAGTTTGGGTATCTGGCCCCAAGTTAGTAGTGGCTTTCAAGAGGTGTGTTCTGTAATGCAAGTAAATTGAAGGGGAAGGGATACAAATACACTAAATTAAATATATATATTAACCACCACCATAAATAAATATCTCACAGTCACTCGCTGGGACTATAACTACACTTATATACAATACTGGTCTTCCTCTGAAGACACGGGATGCTCTACGGTGCTCAAGATGAGTAGCCCTGGTTCTCTTCTCGTGGCCTCACGATGAATCCTTTGATTCTCTAGGTGAATCTACCCTGGCCATAGGCCAGCCAAATCACAGTCCCACTGGGTGCACCGCCGTGGAGGCCTTCAACCACAATCCAGCCTGTAGCTGGCAGGTTCCAATCAGCTCCGCTGTGTAGGCCACTCCACGACCGATACTAGGGTGGCGAGCCCTAGGCAGGAGCCTCGTGTGATTCCGCTGATCACTCTCCTCTCTCAACACCCCAGTGGCGAGTCTTCTCCACCAGCCAGCCCCGGGTACGACGATTCCTGGTACTGCCACGTCACAGGCAGGCTAACACTCAACAGTGTTCGTCCGGGGGGTGACTCACAGCTTCTACAGCAAACACGTGGAGATACTATGGCTGCCTTGGGTAGATTGCCCCACCGTCCAATACAGCAGTCCCAGGTCGACTCTGTAATCAAACACGTCATTAGTACTAGGGACGCTCTAGGGCACCTCACTTACAGGCTTAGACACAAACGCCCACCTATCCACTCCATAGATGGCGTTGCTGTCTAAGTGCCACCTCACCAGAGGTCAGCAGCGGCTACGTTACGAGCTGATCAAGACGGGAATCCAGCCCCTGTGGCCGGTATATCCCGTCCTCACTAGATGGCGTCGTCCATTTGGAGGGGGTTTCGGGAGCTGACCCACAGATGGCGTGGTCGTCACTGCTCTGTGCTACGACGCTGGGCTCAGGTCCGTAACACCTCCCCACCAAAAGGAATTTGGTTTGGGTTTCTAAAAGAGAAAACAAACCAAATTAGTACGTGGATACAACTCCACACGGACTCACGTATACTAAGAACTGGAATGGCGAGGATGTCTTGTCCACAGAACTGTCCAAATGGGCAACTCTGGCATAATTGAAACGTGAAGATAGTAGGCAATGAACTGCCTGATGTGACTTCCCACACCTCCACGGAGGTGTCAAGCAGGGGCATAATCTCATGTGTCTCGAGTAAGGATCGGTATAGACACGATCTTGGGCGACTTGACACTTTCCTGTGTCGTGGCACCGATGATGGCTGGTCACAGACGGCATTTCTGGTACCGGTCCGGTAGTCCTTCAGGGAGACGGGAACCTGGAATACAGGGGTCTGATAATTTAGAGTGACAGCGACAGTGGGTAAGTCAGTACTTACAGCATACGCCTCTACTAGGCCCACGCCTAGTCCCAACAGGGCTGCTCGTACATTGAAGATGGTGTCCGCTCTACCACTGTCAGGTCGACCAACGTTCCACATAACGCTACCTCCAGGCTCAGCAATCACGCGGGGGGGGGGGTCAACCTGTCGGAAACAGTCGCTCATAATTTCCATTCCCATACCTCCTGCATCTATCATCACCCCTTCCAGGTCCCTTCTTTGACTGCAACACTCGCAGTGCAAATCTCCAATCCCTGGGATCTCTTCGCGATGTTCATGGGAGCCATCATCTGTCGGGTCGTCCACTGGTCCTTACTGAGAACACACATAAGAACAAAAAATACCGCTAGGAAACATTTGGTTAACTGAGGGATAAGCTTCCTGAGTCTGTAATGTCCATAGCCGGCTATATCCATTAGCCTGGTTTGGACCGAAGAGGGCACTAGAACCTTCACACATACCTCACATACCTCCGACGTCTGGGGAATCTCTGGCCGGTTCAATGAACGCTGTACCTTGCCATACCGCAAGTACTCAAGTGCCTTCACTCCAGACTCTGGGGTATCCGTGGGTGTTTGTACACGAGGCCTCTTTTCTCGCTCAGTCGCTTCTGCCATCGTAACCTCATGTTCCTTGTCGGGAGAAGAATCAGGAGACTGCTAGAATGTTGTCGATCTGTGAGTGAGAGGGAGAATTAAACATGTCTTCTAATTCCGGGTCTGTCTGTACCTGGACATTACCACTGCCTGCTGTTACTTCAGACCTTGCTGTTCCGGCTGACTCGTCCGCGACCTTGGGATGATTGTTGCTCCAATCTGTCACCAAGTCGTTGGCTAGTATCACGTCAATCCCAGCTATAGGTAGGGTATCAACTACTGCCAATGCACATGTGCCGCTGAAGTAAGGCGAGTCTAGATGTACCGACACTAAGGGGGCGACGTACCGCGTCCTAGGAAACCCAACCAGGACAACCTTTTGTCTCCCGTCCACACTCACTCCCTCGGGTAACGAGTTTCTCACGATCAGGGACTGGGCAGCTCCACTATCTTTGAGCACTACAACTGATCTACTAGTATGATCACTCATTACATACCCGCTTGAAGTGTGAGGAGAAAACAATCCTGGTTCTTCCTGAGTAGTCATAGACTGGCTTCCTACTGGTGTTGTCACACAGCTCATCAACATCACCTCCCTACGTGGGCCGCTACCTCTTCTGCCTCGGCACATAGCAGCTACATGCCCTTTCTGCCCACAAGTCCAGCACACCATATTCCTCCTCGGACTACGGTGTTTCGGGCTGTTAGGACTGGTCTTTCGAGGGCTACTTGGGGGCGTCTTCACAGCGCTTTGTGGGACGGGTCTCTCCTCTTCCTGACGAGGCTTACCAAACAGACGGGGGTAATTCTTCGGGACATACCTAGTGGAAGACCTATGTGTCAGGATGTATTCCTCAGCCATGGTGGCTGCCGCACTCAAGGTCTCTACCTGCTGTTCCTCTAGGTACGTCTTTTGATCTCCAGACAGACAGTCTTTGAAGTCCTTTTACAGTATGAGCTGCTCGAGGTCTTCTTTGGTCTCCACCTTCCGAAAGGCACACCATTCCTGGAAAAGTCGTTCCTTGATTGTGGCGAATTCGGTGAACGTGTGCTCTGAGGTCTTTTTCAGGTTCCTGAACTTCTGCCTCTAAGCCTCAGGTACCAATTGGTATACCATGAGCACTACCTTCTTCACCTTATCGTAATCGCTGGAGTCATCAAGGGACAACGTGGAGTAGGCGATTTGGGCCTTCCCAGTCAGGATGGACTGTATCATGATGGCCCAATTCTCCTTTGGCCACTCCAAAGAGGCTGCGACTTTCTCGAAGGCTGCGAAGAACTTCGAAACTTCCCTCTCGTTGAACTTCGGGACCATTTTGATGTTCCTTACCGGATCGAAAAGACTTGTGTCCGTTGTTTGCCTCCGACCACCTAATCGCAATACTTCTAGCTCATGTTGTCTCTCTTTTTCCTCTCTGTCTCGTCGTTCTTGCCTATCTCGTTCTTCTCTTTCTCGTTCTTCTCTCTCTCGTTTCTCTTCTCTTTCTCGTTCTTCTCTCTCGTTTCTCTTCTCTTTCTCGTTCTTTTTCTCGCTCTTGTCTTTCTCTTTCTCGTTCTTCTCTTTCTCTTTCTTCTCTTTCTCTTTCTCGTTCTAATTCTAAACGCCTCATCTCTAATTCTTTTTCTTGTCTCTCTCTTTCCATTTCTAATTTCTTCCATTCTATCTCGCGATTTATTTCCAAGGCACGCATTTTGACAGTTAACAAGCTTATGTTCAGCTCACCTGCATCGCTTTCAATGTCACTGCCCTTATCTTCCTTTTCAGTGGAAGCTACTTCCTCACTTTCTTTTGTAATTTGTGCCTCGCTTTCCTGTTTCTCCTCGGCCTTCAAATGCCGGTGAACCTTGGACAAGATCTCCACACGGGAATCACTGGCACGTATCTTGATCTCCAGGTAGACACTCACTAGTACAAGTTCCCGTTTTCTCAGATATTTTAATCTGGCAAGACAGTCCTCCCTGTTCAGAAAGGCCTGAACATCGTCCAGATCGTCGAGGGTCGCTTTTTCTGCCATTGTCACTGAGAAGGAACACTAGCACTTAACACACCGCTTCACTTTAGCACTTAACGCACCGAGCACTGTTCTACGTCAATATTGCTCTTTATCGCACCTAACATCACACTTGCCAATATTGCACGTAATTACACCGGGCACCGCACTACACAATATTGCACTTAATCACAGCGAGCACCGCACTCTTCAATATTGCACTGAATCACTCCGAGCACCGCACAGGACGTATAACGTCCTAATAGTTACACACAGGGGGAATTATTTACAGGGGATTGCGCTACTTCACCACCCCTGTCAAACATACTTGACAAGGAGTCGGATCCCGCTGGGGATGTCAATTATGTTACGGCCCTATTGGGTTGCAACTGGGGTTCTTCTCTGATGTTATTAGAGTTTGGGTATCCGGCCCCAAGTTAGTAGTGGCTTTCAAGGGGTGTGTTCCGTAACGCAAGTAAATTGAAGGGGAAGGGATACAAATACACTAAATTAAATATATATATTAACCACCACCATAAATAAATATCTCACAGTCACTCGCTGGGACTATAACTACACTTATATACAATACTGGTCTTCCTCTGAAGACACGGGATGCTCTACGGTGCTCAAGATGAGTAGCCCTGGTTCTCTTCTCGTGGCCTCACAATGAATCCTTTGATTCTCTAGGCGAATCTACCCTGGCCATAGGCCAGCCAAATCACAGTCCCACTGGGTGCACCGTCGTGGAGGCCTTCAACCACAATCCAGCCTGTAGCTGGCAGGTTCCGATCAGCTCCGCTGTGTAGGCCACTCCACGACCGATACTAGGGTGGCGAGCCCTAGGCAGGAGCCTCGTGTGATTCCGCTGATCACTCTCCTCTCTCAACACTCCAATGGCGAGTCTTCTCCACCAGCCAGCCCCGGGTACGACGATTCCTGGTACTGCTACGTCACAGGCAGGCTAACACTCAACAGTGTTCGTCCGGGGGGTGACTCACAGCTTCTACAGCAAACACGTGGAGATACTATGGCTGCCTTGGGTAGAGAGCCCCACCATCCAGTACAGCAGTCTCAGGTTGACTCTGTAATCAGACACGTCATTAGTACTAGGGACGCTCTAGGGCACCTCATTTACAGGCTTAGACACAAACGCCCACCTATCCACTCCATAGATGGCGTTGCTGTCTAAGCGCCACCTCACCAAAGGTCAGCAGCGGCTACGTTACGAGCTGATCAAGACGGGAATCCAGTCCCTGTGGCCGGTATATCCCGTCCTCACTAGATGGCGTCGTCCATTTGGAGGGGGTTTCGGGAGCTGACCCACAGATAGCGTGGTCGTCACTGCTCGGTGCTACGACGCTGGGCTCGGTTCCGTAACAATGTTGTTTTTCAGTAAAAACTTCGAATAGGTGTGTTTAAAGCCCGTCATTTCTACATTGGTGCATATTAAACCAACCCTCACATAACTTTCTAGATCGTCTTTCATAATCACGTAATGAGATGTGGGGGAGCAATAATTTCTGTAAACACATTTCATAGGTGCGCTTGAGATTCAAATTTAATTCCTTATACAAGCGATTTGAAAAAGCGCTGGGAATGTTATCAGGATACAGATCTGCATTGGCAATGTTGGTCGCATATATGATGTGAGTGTCCATTCTCGCGACAGTCCCAGGTCATGGGTGGGCATTGAATAAATGCTCAAATCGCTGTAATTTGTTTTTAATATGCCAACCATAAGGGGGCGACCCGACCGCCGACCTTGGCCCGCTTAGGGGGGAGGTCAGAGGTCGAGCCAGGTGCGCCCCGTCTCCTGTTAAATTAATTCCCTCATCGTTAATCTGTCTGCAAGCTGCGGCATTTCTAAATAGATCCCCCGGGATTGAAGCCACATTAAAAAATAATTTTGCTAGAGGTAGTTTAGTAAGGGCAAATAATGCATTGTGGACTGCCAACTCATATATAATATCATTAATTATATGCAAACGAGCCACATGACTCATTATATTGTCATTAACGTCCCATTTGACGAGCCCACTCTCGTCGAAATATTTTAAAAGTGCCCCTGCATATTCGTGATGCTTTTAATCTCAAATTTATCAAATGCGTTACAGTAGGATTAGATCTTTCGGGCTGGGCGTTCTCAGTCGTCTGTTGCGGGGACGTCGACGTCGGCATCTCTGACACTGTCGGCAAAGGGGACAACACTAGCTCGTCCATTATTTTCCGCGGGACTAAATAATACTCTCTCATTTGGTAAATAAACGCGACAACAGATTAACGGCAATAGGAAGGAGAATAGAGAGGATATTACCACCCCGTTTGCTAGTTAAACTTTTTTTTTAATTGCCGCGGAAGGTTTTTTGCAAGATACCACACGAATTAATGAACTATATTTTTTCAGTTTTTTTAAAATCTTGCAGGCACAGGCAATTTATTTCTTAAAAGATTTTTAAATATTTCTGATAGGCAATTTATGTGTGGCTTTTTTAATTTTTCAATTAATTTCTTTCTGCTAGAGTACTTAAGACTAGCTAATAGTCTTATCAGATCCCAGTATTTCTGAACTAAAGGCTCCTTTATAGTTTCAGTACGTCATCAGCATCGACCTATTGGTCGAATGATTGATCGTAACCCTCGTATCTGACTTTATATTGCAACTGCCCGTCGACTTCTCTCTTGCTCAAAACCTTTTCAATATTAAAGGCGGCGGGCAAATGGGTGAGGGTTAGTTCTTGTCTATAAAACCCCCCCCCGTCAATATTGCCTCCGTTCAAATCTTTCAAATATTATAAAGGGACCACATCTCATTCGTCTGCAGTATAAAGGGACCTTCTGGCAATTGTCCACTCGCTCGATTGTGAAGATTTCTCGCGTATTCTGCTGTTTGAAACCTTTTTTAAATTTCGAAACCCGATCAGATAAAGTAATGCGTACTGTTTCGCCGACCTTCAGCTGTGGAATGATGTGTCGCGATGTTTTGCCTGGGTTTTTATACATGAAGTTAAATAGATTGACAATCTCTCTTGGTTTTGTTAAAGCATGTACCTCTCTGGGGGTTCTGCCCCCCAACCCTTGGTGAGGCGGGACATTATATGTTTTTAAAACTGCAGGCAGCACCCCTATATATTTTAATGTGTTGTGCAAAGTCATATACTTGTAAAGCTTAGTTTTCAAAGTACGTATGAATCTTTCGGCTATGGATCCTTTTGTTTCATGAGAAAATACACTATACAGCACAATATTCTTAGAGGCCAACATCCTTTTCACACACACGTTGTAAAATTCACCCCTGCGATCTGAGTTCATTTTCCGCACCCCGCGTGAGTGTGGTGTCTCTAGTATAGATTTTAGTGCCCTACACACAATGTTCGCGTCTTTACTAGTTAGCGACACTACTTGAGCAAACCTGGAGTATATGTCCACACAAACAAGCAGATATTTGATGCCATTATTCATCCTTGCCAACTTCCCCATTTCTGCTAGATCAACAGACACATAAACCTGCGGTTTAGGACTCAAAACTCGTCGACGCGCGAATTTTCTAGGTTGTAAATAATGCAGCGTATATGCATCTGAGGATTTTAAGTAATCTTTCACATCGTCCAGTGTTATGTCAGAATTAAGTAATTTAGCTGCTTTATATAATCTCTGCACGCCTCCAAATCCCACCAGTGGAAGTAGGATCATTATAAACTCGATCGAGTATTTGCTATTTCTTGCTCACCATTGATAAACTATTTCAAATGGTTTCTCTTCGACAATATTCCCGCGCAAAGTTATGCTGGCGGGCGTGCTCGACCCTAGATCTACAAATAAATAACCGTAGGGTTTGGCTATGACCTTTTTATATATTTCTAGAAATTTTTTTGAATCCTGTTTCCCAAATATTTGACGTCCCAAAGTCTCAATTTGAGAAAGATCTCTTGATTTGACTAATAAGAAATGCGAGGCATTTAGGCTTATGTTCCTAGAATATTTTCCAGGAAAAATTATATTTTGCGTGATCAATATGGCAGAGATGTTATGATGACGCCCCCTGGTGAAAATATCAGAAACAATTTTCGAATTTGCGCTTTCAGTAAAGAGATCGTCGATTATTATCAGCAATGGGGAATTATCCATTTGCTCATGCAAAGGATCAATAATGCTCGAATGAGCAATAATTTTTCTATTAATTTATGGATTGTTCATCAACTCAGAATATCCCCTACCACATATAATTATTCGAGAGAATGTTTCATGGTACTTGTGCACGAGTTTGTTGCATAAAAATGATTTCCCCGCATTTGAATACACCCTATTATCATCCGGAAATGGTTCCCTGAAGATGTTAAGATGGGCCTAAGAAATTATCTCATCAGGTCTTTCCATGTTTGGGGCAGAGTCTCTACTGTTTAATATGTGCACTGTGGAATGTTTTTTATATATGGAAAAGAACACAGGGGGGGGGGTATAAAAACATGTATTTCTTTTTTTATGGAAGCATAAACATGATATATGCAAGCTTAGGTGTGACAAAGAAAAGAAAATACATTTAACTTTTTTTTTGTTTATTGAAACAAAACATAATATATTCATATTTACAAGCTTAGATCTATAGGTCGGCAAAAAACTTTCGCAAAATAATAATAATAATAATAATAATAATAATAATAATAAGTAATAATAGTAATAAGTAATAATAATAATAATTAATAATAATAATAATAATAATAATAATAATAATAAGTTATTATTAATAAGTAATAATAATAACATCCCCTACACACTAATGTGAGAACGCGAACAGTTTTTTTTTTAATGGAGAGGAGCGAGCATATTTCACTGCAAGTTTGGGAATAGGTTTTGGGCCAAAGAATCTCTCTTGGCCCACATATTGAAAATATGTTAATGACGCCGTCCTACAGGGTACATATTTTGTACCACATTTTCCTCTGTGTACACATCCATCTCCAAGTCGCTAATGACCGCCTCCTCATCCTCTGGATTGTGTGGAATATCAGGGTGACCATAAGCGAGTGAAACAGTGGGGCTTATTACGTATCGCTTATCATCAAACGCGGATAAGCCTCTCTTGACAGTAATGCATGTGCACATTTTCCCGCCAACAATTCTAATAGACCTAGTCACAAACCTCCGACTTGTGTTTGTTTCAAGGGCGTCTATGAAAGATGAGTGTTCTAGCCCAGCTTGCTGACGTCGTGTGATCCCCTTGCATCTGCAAATGTGTTGCTTATCCAGCGTTACTAGCGAGTACATTTTGGGCTTAAGGGCAACGAGCTGGGTTATAATTTTAAACCCTACTTCGGACTTTAAAAGACCCAGTTTGCCCTTTCGCACGATTGAATATAGAGAATGATCTTTGGGGAAATTGCTAAAATCAATGTGGCATATGAGTAGGGCCTTATTAAGCTCTTCAAACGCATCTCTGCAAGTAAGCTGAATAATGTACAAGTCAGTGTCGGTGTAGAGCAGTTTTGCCTTGTCACCATATTTCGCTTTGACCGTGTCGTACCAAAAGAAATATAGCCGCCTTTTAGCTATTTGAAGAATTTAAAAGCTTAGATATATGGGCGTATCGATAGTGAGCGAATCTTTGCGGGTCGTGCATAGGACACGGTCCTCACTCAGCAAAGTCGCTCGTTTGAAAAACGGGTCGCGCGCGTTTGAGGAACTGTTTGTGAGTTGTGGTTAAATAGTATTTATTGGCATAACGCTCAAAATTCATTAAAGATTTGCAATATATTGCGTTATTTACAAGTTTAAATGCCTTAGACTTAATTGAACAGGTTGGACTTAATTGAAATTCCTGCGAATGAGGTCATACATTCTAGGGTCTGATATTGGATCTAGCGCCACCTTACTTTTGAACAGGAAGGCGTCCCACGCGAAACTAGATAAAGAGAGGCAATATGCAATATCTAATCTATAAAGATCTAACATAGTTCGTCGCCACACCGTGAAAATGTCGGCCAAAATGCCAGTATCAACTTTTAAATACAAGACGAGATATTCGCCAATATTGCGACACTTGGCCAATTTAAAGACCTTTACCGCTTGTTTGTATTCTTTTTCAGGGAGCTCTTCCTGTGTTAAGGTATTGAAAAATGCATCTCTGGGGGGGGAGCTGCGGTTCATTTAATACGTCCCAATTTGACACGTAATCGTAACAAAAGGACTGTTTGCCAGTTAACAGTAAATTATGGGCCTCAGCAGGGATCTTATCTAACATGGCGAGAGTGAACGTCGTAGGTTTGCCGCTGTCGATGTGTTCCTTGGCTAATTTGCCCAATGACTCATTGAGCAAGGCTGAGCTGTCCATAAATCTAAGAAAGTCAATGTCAACTTTCATAAATTTATACCCGTCTTTTCACATAATATCTACGTTGCGTTTGGGCACGTTTCCTAACTCGTTTAACAAAACCCCTAAATCATACGCCGCATTATGTGAAAACGTGTGCAAGTATTTGTAACCATTTTTGCACTGGAGATTGCAGCGAGAGCATAGGGCGGCTAAGTAATTATGTTTTCTCAGTGAATGATCGTGGTGCCTATTTTTGACGATTTTGGGCCCGAAAGGTTCGTCACATATCTCGCACATGGTCTGAGCCCTGTAAACTTCCTTTTGCTCCTTCGACAAATGTAGATGGTAATATGGCTGTTCCTGCGCTATTCTGGCCCACGAAGAGGATAGTTTACTAACGAAATGGGTTGCAGAATTGGGCCCGAGGTAGAAATATTTTTCGACGATATTATAGCGACGGTCTATGATTATGTACGCATATACGATGGACCTGTGACGTGCTTCGATTATGCCCTGTGGCCTAATCTTTTGCAGGGCACATTCAGAATCGTAGTAGCACGTGTGGCTTGGCCCGTACGCTCGCCCGAAATGTTTAAACTCTATTTTCTTTTCTGGGGGGAGGAAAATGCAACGTTTGTTTGACCTCGCAAGTTGCTTCATGCGCGAGCATTTGATGGTTTGGGAAGGCGATTAAGCAGGAATGGCAAAATTTATGATTAGCTGGGTTGTTTTCCGAATGAGACCTCATATTACGCACATATTTGGTAAAGTCCTTGATGAGGACCAAATGTCGGCCTTCCAGCATAAGTAAAGATATAACATCCTTAAAATTTCCACAGCCTTTTCTAGCCAAACTAATGTAATGACGACCATTATCTCCTTTTGCCAGAACATAAATAAATATTGAAGGCCTGTTTAAATCTTCGACTTTGGCGATGTCATCAAAAGATACCGGCGTGCCTATATCATTACTCCATCTTACTTGTCGGCGACACCATTGCCCAGATTTGGCCTGATTTTTTATGTCGTTATAAAGGAGCCCGCGGGACAAACATTTGTGCACAGCGATGCACTGCATAAGGCAAATATTGGTTTTCCCTTGGGGGCTGAATATGTGGCCTTTGCCCTGTAACTTGGCCGGGTATTCTACGAATGAACCCAGTCGAATTGGGTGTTCCATGAGGGCCACATTTATGTTAAACCCCGAAATTGACTCTATCCCGACACTCGACCCTTCCTGTTCCCCTAGCAACTCCACAAGTTTATTGTCTATCTCATCGGCCCACAAATTAACAAGCTGTTCTACTTCCTCTTGAGTTATGGCACGCATTTCCCCGCGCATGTGCATTTCTGGATCCAAATCAACGTCGGGCTCTACGTTAAGCCTCCGCACCGCAAATTGTAAGTCAGGGAAAAGTCTAATATATGGATGTTCTAAAGTGAATACCCTATTGAGGAAATCAATGAAAAATGCGCGATATGTTCGTAAATAAGCCCCTGGATCACCCTGCACGTGCTCCGGCACGCTAAATGAATAGCGTGTATAAGCCCCATTGAAATTGCGAATGATGTTCACAATTACAATATCCCGAGGAGGGGGAGGGGAAGGAGAAGGTGGTGGTGGTGGTGTGTCGACCGACTCTGGCGAGGTATTGGGTGATGAGTCTGCTGGGTTTGATGATGAGGCGTCACTGTCAGCGTCTGCAAAAACAAAAAAAAGAGGTATTAATATCAGTATTGTATGTAGTGTGTATGTTGTGTGTACTCACCTAGTTGTGTTTGCGGGGGTTGAGCTCTGGCTCTTTGGTCCCGCCTCTCAACCGTCAATCAACAGGTGTACATATTCCTGAGCCTATTGGCCTCTATCATATCTACACTTGAAACTGTATATGGAGTCAGCCTCCACCACATCACTTCCTAATGCATTCCATTTGTCAACCACTCTGACACTAAAAAAGTTCTTTCTAATATCTCTGTGGCTCATTTGGGAACTCAGTTTCCACCTGTGTCCCCTTGTGCGTGTGCCCTTTGTGTTAAATAGCCTATCTTTATCTACCCTATCAATTCCCTTCAGAATCTTGAATGTAGTGATCATGTCCCCCCTAACTCTTCCGTCTTCCAGCGAAGTGAGGTTTAATTCCCGTAGTCTCTCCTCGTAGCTCATACCTCTCAGCTCGGGTACTAGTCTGGTGGCAAACCTTTGAACCTTTTCCAGTTTAGTCTTATCCTTGACTAGATATGGACTCCACGCTCGGGCTGCATACTCCAAGATTGGCCTGACATATGTGGTATACAAAGTTCTGAATGATTCTTTACAGAAGATTCTGAATGCCGTTCGTATGTTGGCCAGCATGGCATATGCCGCTGATGTTATCCTCTTGATATGTGCTGCAGGAGACAGGTCTGGCGTGATATCAACCCCAAAGTCTTTTTCTTTCTCTGACTCCTGAAGAATTTCTTCTCCCAGATGATCCCTTGTATCTGGCCTCCTGCTCCCTACACCTATCTTCATTACATTACATTTGGTTGGGTTAAACTCTAACAACCATTTGTTCGACCATTCCTTCAGCTTGTCTAGGTCTTCTTGAAGCCTCAAACAGTTCTCTTCTGTTTTAATCCTTCTCACAATTTTGGCATCATCCACAAACATTGAGAGAAATGAATCAATACCCTCCGGGAGATCATTTACATATATCAGAAACAAGATAGGACCGAATACAGAGCCCTGTGGGACTCCACTGGTAACTTCACGCCAATCGGAGGTCTCACCCCTCACCGTAACTCTCTGCTTCCTATTGCTTAGGTACTCCCTTATCCACTGGAGCACCTTACCAGCTACACCTGCCTGTCTCTCCAGCTTATGTACCAGCCTCTTATGCGGTACTGTGTCAAAGGCTTTCCGACAATCCAAGAAAATGCAGTCTGCTCAGCCCTCTCTTTCTTGTGTAATCTTTGTCACCTGGTCGTAGAATTCTATTAAGCCAGTCAGGCAAGAATTACCCTCCCTGAATCCATGTTGGCGATTTGTCATGAAGTCCCTTCTCTCCAGATGTGTTAACAGGATTTTCTCACGATCTTCTCCATCACCTTGCATGGTATACAAGTCAAGGACACTGGCTTGTAGTTCAGTGCCTCTTGCCTGTCGCCATTTTTGTATATTGGGACCACATTCGCCGTCTTCCATTTTCCTGGTAGGTCTCCCATCTCCAGTGACTTACTATACACTATGGATAGTGGCAAGCAAAGTGCCTGTGCACACTCTTTCAGTACCCATGGTGAGATCCCATCTGGACCAACAGCCTTTCTAATATCCAGATCCAGCAGGTGTGTCTTGACCTCCTCTCTCGTAATTTTGAACTCTTCCAAGGCCGCCTGGTTTACCTCTCTTTCTCCTAGCACAGTAACTTCACCTTGTTCTATTGTGAAGACCTCCTGGAACCTCTTGTTGAGTTCTTCATACACCTCTTTGTCATTCTCTGTATACCTGTCCTCACCTGTTTTAAGTTTCAATACCTGTTCTTTCACTGTTGTTTTCCTTCTGATGTGACTGTGGAGTAGCTTTGGTTCGGTCTTGGCTTTGTTTGCTATATCATTTTCAAAACTTTTCTCTGCTTCTCTTCTCACCCTGACGTACTCATTCCTGGTTCTCTGGTATCTCTCTCTGCTTTCTGGTGTTCTGTTATTCCAGAAGTTCCTCCACGCCCTTTTGTTCAGTTTCTTCACTTGTGTGTGTGTGTGTGTGTGTGTGTGTGTGTTGATTGTTGATTGAGATGTCTAAAAAAAAAAAAGGCATTAATATTGGCATGGCCCGGTCTGTTTTTTTTTTTTTTTTTTTTGAGCGAGTGGTGCGATCGAGATCACATAACAACAACAAAAAATGCAAAATATTCACGTTCTCCATGCTGCCCCTCACGCTGAAGCAATGATGTTGACTGGTCGCTCCTATAACTTTCGAACAAATCGGGGATCTGACGTGCATATCAACCGAAGAGCTGGGCGAGGTGTGCGCGTGTTGTTGTTGTTGTTGTTGTTGTCACTTTTGTTGATGTTGTTGTTGTTGCTGTTGCTCGCATTGGCGTTGAATTAGAGTGTGATATGGTGGTCCTGGAAGGAATAACAGTACAATAGCTTGAGGAATAGCCTTTTTAAGAGATGTCTATATGATGTCTCTCTCTCTCTCTCTCTCTCCCTCTAGCACTCGCACTCGCAATAATAATAATAATAGTAATAATAATAATAATTAACAAAAAATAACTTACGTTTGTAGCGGCGGGTTCTTAGTGGTGGCAGGTCGGGGTAGGAATCGTCATCGGCCGCCAAGTATGGGGGTGTTTTGGGTGAGAAATCCTGTTCAAAATCTGACATGGGGCTGAACATGTCAGGAGACCTGACTCGCATGTTGATTGGGGAGCTGGGCGGTCTGCTGCTGCTGTTGCCGTTGTCGTTGTATTAGCAGTCGATATGGTTGCCCTGGTGGGAGACAAAAAAAATGTTTTTAGCTGTGGGTGCCTGGCTTTTTTAAAAGAGCTGTGAATATAATATTTTGTCTCTGTCTCTCTCTCTTTTCAATAACGATGTTGATAATGTGAATAAATAATAGTAATAACTTACGTTTATAGCGGCGGGTTCTTGACGGTCGAGGGTCGAAACCAGGAGGCATGCCCGAGCATTGTGGAGTATGGGGCGAGGGCGACGATTCTGGGTCATCACAATCGCTGAATAAGTCGGGAGACCAAACTCGCGGGTTTGGCAATGGGTCCGAATCACTGCTCCAGAGTTCGTTGGCGGGTAATGCACAGCCTGGGCTTGTGGCATGGTGAATGGCTATGTGTGTGAAAAAAATAATAATAAATAAATATATATATATTTATTTATTTATTATATATATATATATATATATATATATATATATATATATGTCGTACCTAGTAGCCAGAACTCACTTCTCAGCCTACAATGCAAGGCCCGATTTGCCTAATAAGCCAAGTTTTCCTGAATTAATATAATTTCTCTAATTTTTTTCTAATGGAGTGATAAAGCTACCCATTTCATTATGTAAGAGGTCAATTTTTTTTATTGGAGTTAAAATTAACGTAGATATATGACCAAACCTAACCAACCCTACCTAACCTAACCTAACCTATCTTTATAGGTTATGTTAGGTTAGGTAGCCGAAAAAGTTAGGTTAGGTTAGGTTAGGTAGGTTAGGTAGTAGAAAAAACATTATTTCATGAAAACTTGGCTTATTAGGCAAATCGGGCCTTGCATAGTAGGCTGAGAAGTGCGTTCTGGCTACTAGGTACGACATATATATATATATATATATATATATATATATATATATATATATATATATATATATATATATATATATATATATATATATAATATTGTGGCAAATTACCAATGTTGTGGCTTACCAATTTATTTTTTAATGGAACACCTCCCCTGATTATAACTATTTAAAATTGTCCCAGAGGGTGGCTCGTCACTGGCAAGTACCTGTACTGGTAATTATCTTTGCGAGGTCGCTGGGCAGTCGCCAGTTTGGGTGGTCATTGCTTAATCTGTGGAGTGGGGGTATGGGGCAAACGCGCATTAAAAAGCAATTTGCAACCTGCGGCCGCCTCCATCGAGCATTAAAACCAACCTCGGGTGATGCCCGAAAAAATAGCTTAACATTGATGCAGTTGTATATATTGTAGTGCCATATATTATTGAAGATATGTGAATTGTAATGTTATGTATTGTTGTAATTTTTGTTAAATAAAAAAACTAACGATGAAAAAAAATAATGTTTTTAATTTACCGGTGGGGAAATCTATAATACTGAACGAAGGAACGAATGAATTATGTCCTTTCTGATGTTGCTCTTTCCTATGAAAAAATAATTGATAATGTTCTTTCCTCTGAAATTAAACATAAATACTTGTTTCTATATGTTTGGATGAAAAACATGAAATATTACACTTGAGAAATAATACAGTGTTGTTTCCCGATCTTAATAATAAGCAAATTCCTGATCTTAATAATCAAACTAACCAGTGTTTGGACATATAATGGAACTTGCATATATATATTTTTTCTGTCAATTATCTTAGTTTCCCCTTCGATGAAAACGGGAATGGCCCACCATTGAAGATGTTTTCTGTGAAATGGTATCTAGAGAAAATGGAACATATATCTGGGGTAACTGGCGGAAAATATAACTCGAGTCTTGTTCTCATTTAGTTTTTACCTGATTATTGAAACCTTACTAAATGTAAAGACAAACCCTTTATTTCAGATACACTTCTCAGCAGGAATTAAAAAAACAGATATATTGTATTTACATAAAAACACATGCACACACACATATACTAGCGCCATTAAAAAACTCCAAAAACTGTTATATTCCTTTCACCAGTGTATTTTTTGGTTTTAATCTATTGAACATTCATCCTCTGTACCTTTCATAAGTAGGGACCCCCTTCTTGATGTCTAATACTCATAATAAACTTAGGAGACAAATTGTAAAAAAAAACGGTTAGGATAGGGCACTAGTTGCTCAGGCTCACCCTGGGAGGTGGGTCCTGGGGACCCCTGGGGGAAACGGACCACCACCCTATCCCACCAGCCAGCCAGGTGCGCGTCCCGAACCCAACCGCTTAAAAAGTTTTTGCACGATTTGGCCCCCAGGAATCGAGTCGGCATGGAAGTGCCCAACCGTTTCTGAAAATCCATTCACGATTTGTCTCATTTTACACTACTGCTCACGACAACACGAAATGGTCATGCCAACACTAAGTGCCTATGAAAACACAAAAAAGTCATGATAACACTGAGCAACCATAACAAAAAATAGTTGCTCATGACAACACTATGCGTTCATGATAACATTATGTGCTTATTACAACACTAAGCGCTCATGACAGCACTAAGCGCTCATGACAACACTATGCGCTCAGAACAACACTAAGCACTTATGACAACACTAAGTGCTCATGACATCACTAAGAACTCATGACAACAATAAGCAATCATTACAACACTAAGCGCTCATGACAACACTATGCGCTCATAACAAAACTAAGCACTAATGACAACACTAAGCACTCATGACAACACTAAGCACTCATGACGATACTAATTGCTCATGACAGCTCTAAGCGCTCATGACAACACTAAGCGATCATGACAACAATAGCACTCATGACAACACTAAGAATGCATGACAACAATAAGCTCTCATGACAACACAAGGAACTCATGAGAACACTAAGCATGCATGACAACATTAAGTGCTCCAACAACACTAAATGATCATGCCAACACTAAGTGCCTATGACAACACTTAGTGCTCATGACACCACTAAGTGCTTATAACAAAACTAAGCGCCCATGACAACACTAACCGCTCATGACAACACTTAGTTCTCATGACAACACTAAGCGCTCATGACAACATTAAGAACTCATAACAACACTAAGTACTCATGACAATACAAAGCCCTCATGATAACACTAAGCAATCATGACAAAAATAGTCGCTCATGACAACACAAAGCACTCATGATAACATTATGCGCTCATTACAACACTAAGCGATCATGACCACATTAAGTGCTCATGACAACTATAAGCTCTCAGGACAACACTAAGCATTCATGACAACACTATGTGCTCATGACAACATTAAGAACTCTTGACAACACTAAGAAATCACGACAACTCTAAGCGCTCATGAAAACACTAAGCACTCATGACAACACTAAGTGCTCATGACAACATTAGGAACTCATGACAACACTATGTGCTCATGACAACATTAAGAAATCTTGACAACACTAAGAAATCACGACAACTCTAAACGCTCATGAAAACACTAAGTGCTCAAGACAACACTAAGTGCTCATTGTAACGGGGGGGGCGGGGAAAATAGCTCTCTCTTGCCCATTATTCCACCCCCAGTTAACTAACGAGACCGGGGAAACAGCTCTCTTTAGTCCGTTATCCCGTCCCCAGTTAGCTAAATATTCTAGAGCATCCCCCATAGTTCCTACGGCAACCTCTCTCGTTCAACACCTTGTAACCTAGTTATTCGATTACCTAGGTGCTAGGACTACAAGGCGATGTAACTTGATCAGCTACTCGAAACTCTAGGAGAACTTTAGAACACACTTCACTGCCACAAACGTATAAGAGAAACGAAAGGAAAGAGATGAATAATGAAGTAATTAGTGAGGGTTTGGGGTGAGAGAGGAAGAGAGGTAGGAGGAGCGAGGAGGGTCGTCAGTTGAAAGGGAGAGTTCGGAGAGGGGTGGAGGGAGAGGAGTAGATAGGTAGAAGTAGAAAAGTAGATAGTAGAAGTAGAAGAGTAGATAGTAGAAGAAGAAATGCTGCCACCATCCATTCATTTGTCCGTACCTACAAGACAAGGAATGGAACTTGTCTGTATCACAATATTCTCAAAGATGTTATCAGGAGGTCATTATTAGTCTGTTCCATCTGTATCATGTACACATTAAAATCATGAAACCAGCAACCGAAGAGGCTTTCTGTGGGATATTTGGGGCTTGAATCTGATTATTTAAATATTAATGTAGTAAATTAAATTACGAAGGACCACCCGCTTTTATAGTAAAGAGGGAAACTGAGAATTTCTAATAATTAGATAATTCCTAGATGAACCAGTAACTATGGATAAAAATACTAGAAATATGATCATAGAAATAATTAATGGGCTGTATAATTAAATGAATCAAACCCTCAAGCACCTACATTGGGGGGTTATTACTGGAGGTAAGTACGTCCAGGAATTAGTGTGGTTCGTTCACTAATTCAATTAATAATAATCTAATCCTATAAAAATTATATTGAAACTGATATCATTACCATAAATGGGAACATAGATTATGAGTATAGTAATGAGAGTTACAGTAAACCACATATTAATCCTGAGGAATTCTGCACATAAGAAATTGCAATAGAATCATGAAAGAAAATAAATCTTAGCTTAATGACGATTCCTTTAGACAAGCCATGGAAGTTCCTCTTATTCTCTGGACTCGGTCGGCTGACGAATGAGACGGATTAACATGGGAGAAGGCGGCATGGAGAATTCTTCTCTCGTGCTGCAAGACAAACATTTTCAGTAGCAACTAATTTAACTACTGAATCTATATATTCAAGAAATTGAGAGTTACAGGTGACAAAATTTAATCACCTGTTATTAGATGTTATCGTGCGTCATAACGGTCAATCACCCAGCTACTACTAAACTCTTTACCCGATGCATCACATAAAGGAATATACTTAAATGTGGGGCACTGTATAAGTTTTAAGATTGCCGTGCTTCGCGTCCCCAGGCTCCGGCTAGGCCTATCCTGGATAGTGGCGCACTTCGCTGGCTGGTCATGTGTCGTCAAGAACCAGGTTAAAAGGCTCCTTATTTGACACCAGCACTAGCTGAAGATATTATCTGCAAGGTTATTCACGCCTCACAGTGGCGACTTTCATCTGAGGATGGATAACGTCTGCCCTAGTGGCTGGGCAATGGCGTCTCCTTGTGAGTACGGTATGCGCAGGTCTGCCTCTGAGCGGCTCTGCACGTGTACTGAGTTGGTCCTCCTCAAACCCACGCCGCGTCGCGCGTTCATAAAACAAATTATGTCACGAACATTAATATTTCTCGCATTTACGCTTGAAACGTTGAAGACTGGACGGGTTTATTATTTAGAGGAGGAAATTATTATTATTTACCACTTTAAGAATAGTAAATATATAAGGGAGAGGAATTAATATCTCCCCATGGCATTCACTGGTGACGTTAGCTTTATTACGAGATAAACGTTATGACTCCAACGCTCTATTCGGCTTTTAGTTGGAGGTCAATTCATCTGCAATTAGTTATCATACAGAATGCCTTAGTTATAGAGAATCGAATTTAATTCTCACATACATTGGATATAATGTGTTTACTGTAAGGAAATCTGACGCAATACTGGCGTCAGGTGACGTGAGAATTCAAGCCTACTGTACAGATGGAATTATTAGTACATGAGAATTCTACGTGTTGTTAATTTTACTTACTACAATAATTAGTATAGTTAGTAATAAGTAATGAGAATACAACAGTGTTGTATTCGGTGTTGGAAATATCCAACATAACTCCGGGGGGAGGATTCTAGGGTCGTAGTGTACTGTGTAGTACTGACCTATCCCGAAGTGATATTAGGATTAGTACATTAGTATGTTAATATGTTAGTATGTTAGTACACACATAACGAACATCCCAGATTTATCAAGGACTTACAAGAACTTGAGTCTTGCTATTTACATGTCAAATGAAACATGTTGTTTGTAACCTACACAATATTTATAGAATTTAACTCTCTCAATTTAAACTAACAGAATCTACGGTGATGCGATATCCTGGGTCATAGTGACATGTAATGTTTTGTTACGTGATATCACATCGTAGCATCATCATAGTTATCTCAGTGGGAAGTGCAGGAAATTACTCTTCTTCAGAGTTGTAATAGGCTTGCAAATTCCGCCTACATTGTTGAGCTGCAGCTCTAGTGGGGCTGTTGCTTGGAGGAACAAATTCATTGTCCTCTGAAATTACTGGGGAAACTGGATCTGACTGATATTCTTGTTCAGTCAGTTCAAGGGGAACCAGCTTCTCTAAAGTTTTTAGAGTAGTGTTGCCTCTGCATAAGACTTTAACCACTCTTAGGACACCTTGTCGATCTGGATGAATGGTGATAATTTTACCTATGGGCCATTCTGACCTTGGTTCATCACTGTCGACTAGTACTAGGTCTCCCGGCTTTAATTACACCTTATTGTAAGGACTCGAAGCTCCGTAGTGGTACTCTCGTAGAGCTGTGAGGTACTCTCGAGTCCACACCTCATTCCACCTGTTAATAACTCTAGAAAGATGCTGGTAGCTTTCCACCAAGTCTCCTCTGGTCACATGGGACGGGTCTACAGGGTCCTCTTCGGCTAAAGGGATGAGAGGGCTCAATAGACCTCCATGGATCAAGTGAGAGGGGCTCAGTGGTTCTCTCTGGGTGTAATCATCAGACAGGTAGGTGATTGGGCGGTTATTGACTCGCGCCTCGATTTCCACAACAATAGTTTGGAGTTCTGAGTAACTGACCTTTTGTCGGTGTAAAGTTTTCCTTAGACACTTCTTGACTGTGCCTACCATTCGCTCATAGAACCCACCTTGCCAAGGGGCTCTCGGTGCTATGAATTTCCAGTGACATTGTCTTCTTTGTAAGACTGACTGTACTTCAGGGTGGTTCCAGACTTCTCGCAAACAACTTTCTCCTGCAACAAAATTAGATCCGTTGTCTGATATCATTAATCGAGGGCATGATCGGCGGGCAGCAAATCTGCGGAAAGCTTGAATGAGAGCTTCAGCACTCATGTCTGGGGTGACCTCTAAGTGCACGCCTCTGGTTGTAGCACATGTAAAGAGACAAATGTACGCCTTCACTGGTATATTATCTGGGTTACCAGTGAGGAGTAGGGCTCCTGTATAATCAACTCCAGTGGTTTCGAAAGGACGAAGATGAACCACTCGCTCTTCTGGGAGTGGGGGAGGTCCTGGGTAAGGACAGACTCTAGCGTCGTATCTCTTACAGATTACACAAGATTTAATAATGGTCTTAACAGTCTGACGACCTTGAGGAAGCCAGTACTTTTGTCTAAGGTCGGTGAGAGTATCTAAAACTCCACCATGCAGTGTACCATATTGATGGTGATGTAAGACAAGAAGTTTAGTTATGATGTGGTGACGAGGTAAAAGAATGGGATTCTTAGTGTCTAAGTCAATCTTTGCATGCAGCAAACGTCCTCCACATCGTAGTATGTTATGAGTGTTGACATCGTACCAGATGCCCAGAGACTTAGTGAGTTTATCCGGAAGATTCTCAAATTCGCTTCCGTAAGTCTCTTTCTGTGCACGCTTGATCCAATAATGGACAGGATTGGGAAATTTATGTCGAATTCCTACTTTAGCAAGGAAATCAAACACGTGCGCAGTCACTCGTAACAATTTGCTAAAGTTGGAATAATGATGAGGATCAATGGCTAATATTCGCTGAGGCTCTGGTTCCGTCATGGGAGTGGTGATATTGGTCACTATGACTTGTGACTTTTGTTTGGGCCACTGACCACCAACAAGCCATGAAGGTCCATTGAACCACAGCGAAGACTTGACAAGTTGTTTTAATGTCAATCCTCTTGATAAATAATCTGCAGGATTGTCCTTAGTAGGGACATGTCTAAACTTATATCCTGCGGATAAATCATGAATCTCCCTGACGCGATTACTGACGTAAGGAGTTTTGTTGTTATTGTTTCTTACCCATTGTAAGACTGCCTCGTTGTCTGACCACACTACAATCTCACCATAGTGGATATTACTGAGTGTCTTTGCCAGGCAATGGGCCAATCTTACTCCCACTAGCAATGCAGTCAACTCCATCTGAGGTAAGGATCTCTTCTTGATGGGAGCGACTCTTGCTTTTGATGTGAGTAAAATTGTTTGAGCACTGTTAACTAAATAGGCTACTGCACCATATGCTTTGCCAGAGGCATCGCAAAAAACGTGCAAATTGGTGGGTAAGTTTGGTCCTGAAGCATTATGAGGAAATTTCAAAACGCCTAACTGATTAAAATCCGTTGAGAGTATTTGCCATTTGGCTTGTAACTCACTTGATAACGGATCATCCCATCCCATATGTTTCTGCCAGCACTCCTGCATTAGGAGTTTGCCCCTTATTAATATAGGACTAAGTAGGCCTAAAGGGTCAAATGGTTGACTGACAAATGAGAGCAGTGTTCTCATGGTAAGGGTTGAATTATCAGTTTGCACTGACTTGACATTCATCTCGTCAGTGCTGGTGTTCCATTCCACGCCTAGAACCTTTAATTTACTGGGTACCTGATAATCGGGAAATTCTTTCTCGATTAACTGGTTAAGCAGTTTATTATTTGAGGCCCATGACTGTAGAGGCATATTGGCTCCTAACAGTTCTCGGTTAGCCTCATGGTAGATTTCTACCAGATCAGCTTGATCATTAGTTGTCCCCTGGAAGTTGTCGACATACAAGTTGTCGCTAATGGTTGCCTTATAAGGGCTGTCTGATTTCCTCAAATGAGTGTCCAATGTTGCTTGCAAAAGAAACGGTGAGGACGTAGCACCAAATAATACGGAGGTAAACCGATAGGTGATTGTTACGAACCCGGATCCAGCGTCCGAGCAAGGAGCAGTAACA
Source organism: Procambarus clarkii (assembly GCF_040958095.1). Classification (NCBI taxonomy): domain Eukaryota; kingdom Metazoa; phylum Arthropoda; class Malacostraca; order Decapoda; family Cambaridae; genus Procambarus; species Procambarus clarkii. Next base: position 9,001,257 of record NC_091205.1, on the reverse strand, counting down.
ACTACGCCATCTGTGGGTCAGCTCCCGAAACCCCCGCCAAACGGACGACGACACCTAGTGAGGACAGCGTGTACTGGCCTCGAGGACCAGTTTCCAGTCTGGTTCAGCGCTCAACACCGCCGCTCCTGACCTCTGGTGAGGTGGTGCTCCGACGACAGCGCCATCTATGGACTGGATACGTCAGGTGTTTGTGTCTGAGGCTGTAAGTGTGGTGTTTTAGTGTCCCTGTTATTGATGACGTGTCTGCTTACAGAGCCGACCTGGGACCACTGTGTTGAAGGTGGAGTCAGTCTACCCGAGGCAGCCAGTCTCCATACTGTGAAGTTTGCTGCAGCTGTTGTGACGTCGTCCCCCCGGAAGAACACTGTGGTGTGTTAAGCCTGCCAGTGGAGTGGCAGTGAAAGGATTTACCCGGGACCGACTGTTGGAGACGATAATCCACTGGGGTATTGAGGACAGGAGGGTGATTTGTGATATCACACGAGACTCCTGTCTAGGGCGTACCCCTTATATCGTTCGTGGAGTGGCCGTACCAGCCTTGGTGGCTCAGTACCTGCCAGCAGACCAGCTGGACGTGTGGTTGACGGCCTCCACGACGGTGCCCCCAGTGGACCTGCGTTTTGGCTGACCTGTGGCCCGGGTAGGCTCGGCATTCTCAGAGGACACGTCGTGAGGCCACGAAGAAGGCACCGAGAGTTATGGCACCAGCGTCTTCAGTAGAAGACATCAATTGAGGATTAATCCCCTTGTAAAGTGTTAATACCCCTCCCCCTTGTGTACTCTTTTATTATATATATTTAATCGGTGATGGTGACCATTATAATATTAAGTTCTTAACTTTCTTTCCCTACTCCCTTTTAAGTTACTTGCGTCACGGATCTCATCCCTTGATAGCCAATACTGGCTTGGGAACGGATACATATATCTTCCTCTAACAACATCAGAGTGAGAACCCCGTTGCGTCCCGAGAGGGCCGTAACATAATTGGCATCCCCAGCGGGATCCGTCCCCTTGTTAAGTATGTTTGACAGGGGTGGTGAAGTGGCGTAATCCCTGTATATAATTCCCCCTGTGTGTGACGATTGTGACGTTATACGTCCTGTGCGGTGCTCAGAGTGACTAAGTGCGATATTGTGCAGTGTGGTGCTCGCTGTGATTAAGCGATTAAGTGCAATATTGACTAGTGCGGTGCTCAGTGATTCAGTGCAATATTGTAGAGCGAAGTGTTCGCTTGGACTCGGTGCAATATTGGGTAGTGCGGTGCCCGGAGTGATTACGTGCAATATTGGCAAGTGGTGTTTGGTGCGATAAAGTGCAATATTGGCGTAGAACAGTGCTCGGTGTGTTAAGTGCTAACGTGTAAGCAGTGTGTTAAGTGCTAGTGGAGTATTCCATCTGTGACAATGGCAGAAAAAGCTACCATCGATGATCTGGACGATGTTCAGGCTTTTCTGAACAGAGTGGACTGTCTTGCCAGATTAAAGTACCTGAGCAAACCCGAGCTTGTACTAGTGAGCGCCTACCTGGAGATCAAGATCCGTGCCAGTGATTCCCGTGTGGAGATCTTGTCCAAGGTTCACCGGCACCTGAAGGCAGAAGAGAAACAGGAAGGCGAGACTCCTAGTACAAAGGAAGGTGAGGAAACGGCTTCCACGGAAAAGGAAGATAAGGGCAGCGACGTTGACAGTGATGCAGGTGAGCTGAATATAAGCTTGCTAACTGTCAAAATGCGTGCCTTGGAAATTAATCGAGAAATAGAGTGGAAGAAATTAGAAATGGAAAGAGAAAGACAAGATAAAGAATTGGCGATGAGGCGTTTAGAATTAGAACGAGAAAGAGAGAGAGAAGAACGAGAAAGAGAGAGAGAAGAACGAGAAAGAGAAGAAAAAGAAAGACAGAGACAACATGAACTGGAAGTATTACGACTAGGCGCTGGACAGAGACAAACTGGAGTAAGCGGTTTCGATCCGGTAAGGAATATCAAGATGGCCCCCAAATTCAACGAGAGAGAAGTTTCGAAGTTCTTCGCAGCCTTCGAGAAAGTCGCTGCCTCTTTGGAGTGGCCAAGGGAGAATTGGGCCATCATGATACAGTCAGTTTTGACTGGGAAGGCCCAAATCGCCTACTCTACGTTATCCCTTGACGACTCCAGCGATTACGATATGGTGAAGAAAGTGGTGCTCATGGCATACCAATTGGTACCTGAGGCATATAGGCAAAAGTTCAGAAACCTGAAGAAGACCTCAGAGCACACTTTCACCGAATTCGCCACCATCAAGGAGCGACTTTTTCAAGAATGGTGTGCCTCTTGGAAGGTGGAGACCAAGGAAGACCTCGAGCAGCTGATTCTGCTTGAGGACTTCAAGGATTGTTTATCTGGGGACCTCAAGACGTACTTAGAGGAACAGCAGGTGGAGACCTTGAGTGCAGCAGCCACCATGGCTGAAGAGTATATCCTGTCTCATAGGCCGTCTGCTAAGTACGTCCCGTGGAATTACCAGCGCCGGTTTGACAGACCTCAGGACGATGAAGAGACTCCCGTCCCACAAAGTGCTAAGAAGACGCCCCCAAGTAGCCCCCGAAGAACAAGTCCTAGCAGTCCGAAACACCGGAGCCCGAGGAGGAATATGGTGTGTTGGACTTGTGGGCAGAGAGGGCATATAGCTGCTAGGTGCCGAGGCAAAAGAGGTGGCAGCGCACGAAGGGAGGTGATGTTGATGAGCTGTGGAACATCACCAGCAGGAAGCCAGTCGACGACGACGCAGGAAGAACCCAGATTGTTTTCCCCTCACACTTCAGGCGGGTATGTATCGGGTGATCATACTGGTAGATCTGTAGTAGTGCTCAGAGATAGTGGAGCAGCCCAGTCCCTGATCATGAAGAGCTCGGTACCCGAGGGAGTAAGTGTGGACGGGAGACAAGAGGTTGTCCTGGTTGGGTTTCCAAGGACGCAGTACATCGCCCCCTTAGTGCCAGTACATCTCGACTCGCCTTATTTCAGCGGCACATGTGCGTTGGCAGTAGTCGATACCCTCCCTGTGGCTGGGATTGACGTGGTACTAGCCAACGACTTGGTGACCGATTGGAGCACCAATCATCCCAAGGTTGCGGACGAGTCTACCAGAACAGCACGGTCTGAGGTAACAGGCAATGGTAATGTCCAGGTAAAGACAGACCCGGATTTGAACATGTCTAATTTGTCCTCTCCCCCGCAGATCGACAGTTATCTAGCAGTGTCTCCTGATTCTTCTCTTGACAAGGAACATGAGGTTACAATGGCAGAAGTACCTGAACTAGAAGAGAGGCCTTGTGTGCAGACACCCACGGATACCAACGAGTCTGGAGCGAAGGCTGAGGTGTGCTTGCGGTATGGCAAGTTGCAGCGTGTAGTGGACCAGCCAGAGATTCCCCAGACGTCAGAGGTATGTGAGGTGTGTTCAAAAGGTCTAGTGCCCTCTTTGGTCCAAGCCAGGCTAGTGGATGGTGCCGGCTATGGACATGACAAGCTCAGGAAACTTATCCCTCAATTGGCCTCATGTTTCTTAGCGATATTTTGTTTTATTCTCCTATGTATTCTATGTGTTCTCAGTAAGGACCGGTGGACGACCCGACGAATGATGGCCCCCATGAACATCGTGAAAAGGTCCCAGGGATTGGAGATTTGTACTGCAAGTGTTGCAGTTGAAGAAGGGACCTGGGAGGTAATAGATGATACAGGAGGTACGATAGATGATAAAATGAGTGACTGTTTCCGGCAGGTTGACACCCCCCGCGTGATTGCTGAGCCTCAATACAGCGTTATACGGAACGTTGGTCGACCTGACGGAGGCAGAGCGAATGCCATCTTCGGTGTGAAAGCAGCCCTGTTGGGACTAGGTGTGAACCTAGTAGGGTATGCTGTAAGTATTGACTTACCCACTGCCGCGATCACTCTGAATTATCAAACCCCTGTATTCCAGGTTCCTGTCTCCCTGAAGGACCATCGGACCGGCACCAGAAATGCCGTCTGTGGTCAGCCATCATCGGTGCCACGACATAAGGAAGTGTCGAGTCACCCGAAATCGTGTCGAAACCAATCCGTGCTCGAGAGATGTGAGACAACGCCCCTGCTTGACATCTCGGTGGAGACGGTGAAGATGTCTCGAAGATGGTTATGGTGTCGTCGTACTAATTTGGTTTGTGTTTCTTTTTATAGAACCCCAAACCAAATTCTTTTTGGTGGGGAGGTGTTACGAACCCGGATCCAGCGTCCGAGCAAGGAGCAGTAACAACTACGCCATCTGTGGGTCAGCTCCCGAAACCCCCGCCAAACGGACGACGACACCTAGTGAGGACAGCGTGTACTGGCCTCGAGGACCAGTTTCCAGTCTGGTTCAGCGCTCAACACCGCCGCTCCTGACCTCTGGTGAGGTGGTGCTCCGACGACAGCGCCATCTATGGACTGGATACGTCAGGTGTTTGTGTCTGAGGCTGTAAGTGTGGTGTTTTAGTGTCCCTGTTATTGATGACGTGTCTGCTTACAGAGCCGACCTGGGACCAATGTGTTGAAGGTGGAGTCAGTCTACCCGAGGCAGCCAGTCTCCATACTGTGAAGTTTGCTGCAGCTGTTGTGACGTCGTCCCCCCGGAAGAACACTGTGGTGTGTTAAGCCTGCCAGTGGAGTGGCAGTGAAAGGATTTACCCGGGACCGACTGTTGGAGACGATAATCCACTGGGGTATTGAGGACAGGAGGGTGATTTGTGATATCACACGAGACTCCTGTCTAGGGCGTACCCCTTATATCGTTCGTGGAGTGGCCGTACCAGCCTTGGTGGCTCAGTACCTGCCAGCAGACCAGCTGGACGTGTGGTTGACGGCCTCCACGACGGTGCCCCCAGTGGACCTGCGTTTTGGCTGACCTGTGGCCCGGGTAGGCTCGGCATTCTCAGAGGACACGTCGTGAGGCCACGAAGAAGGCACCGAGAGTTATGGCACCAGCATCTTCAGTAGAAGACATCAATTGAGGATTAATCCCCTTGTAAAGTGTTAATACCCCTCCCCCTTGTGTACTCTTTTATTATATATATTTAATCGGTGATGGTGACCATTATAATATTAAGTTCTTAACTTTCTTTCCCTACTCCCTTTTAAGTTACTTGCGTCACGGATCTCATCCCTTGATAGCCAATACTGGCTTGGGAACGGATACATATATCTTCCTCTAACAACATCAGAGTGAGAACCCCGTTGCGTCCCGAGAGGGCCGTAACAGTGATTAATTCACTGTTAGGATCCAGTGGATCCTTGAACCAGAAGAATTTTGTGTAGTCACGATCTTCCTCCTGTAATCCTACTCGGAGAAAGGCTTTGCTGATGTCAGCTGTATAGGCAAAAATGCCTGTGCGAAATCGTAACAACACGTCATGTAGCCTTTGTGTTAGGCTAGGTCCCGTTTGGAGACATTCATTTAAAGACACACTGCTTGTCTTTACTTTAGCACTGCAGTTAAAGACAATACGAATAGGTGTAGTCAATGAGTCTTTCACCACAGCATGGTGAGGTAAATAATGACCTGTTTTTCGGTCATCGTGTTCAACAACTTCAATGAACTTATTGTTAAGTTGTTGTTGGATAAGTTGGTGATACATGGTTAGTTTGTTTGGCTGCTTCTGCAGTCGTGTTAATTGAGACTGCAATTGTGAGGCTGCCATAAAATAATTCACTGGAAGTTGTGGATGATCTAACTTCCATGGGAGTCTTACCCAGTATTGTTTATTTGAGTAGACAACTGTATCCAGATATTGCTGGTAAGTCCACGTATCATCAGGACTTGGTTGCTCAGGGATGATGCCTAACGTATCTAAATCCCACAAACGATGTATTGGTGGGTCAGACTCAATGTCCTCGGCTATTTCCCTGAAGCGTAGGGGTGACTGCTCTAAGCCTAGTCACGCCACAATTACATTATTGGTTTGTTGGTTTGTGGACGCTGGACCTTGTCTGAAAAGCACGGGTCCTGTGAGCAATTTGCCCCCTGCGGACGACAACAAATTCATACCATGTTGTCTAGTGCATCCAGTTATAAACTTGTAATAATGATCCGCGCCTATTAATATTCCAATATCTGTGAGGCAATCGGAATTTATTTTATGATCCGCTAGCCTCATGCGGTTTCGCTTAAGGTGTCTCGCAGTGCGAGCTAATCCTGTGACCTGCAGGTCCGTAGGAATCTTATCCACTACCACCGCATGGATTGGGCTAGTAGAGGATCCTAATCTAACTAGTAATTTAACTACCTTGTAGTTACGAGGTCCACTATTTGACAGGAAACCAGAAATGTTTAACTTCACACTTTTGGCAGGTTTTAAATTTAACTCATCTACCAACTGTTGTGTAATGAAGGTTTTCTGTGAACCTTGGTCAAAAAGACCCCTAGTATTAATTCTAGATCTTCGGTTTATTAATTTAAGTTGAGCTGTAGGCAAAGTAGTATTATTGCCTGACTCAGTAGTAAGTACATTTACTTCGTGATGTACTTTACAATATTGCACTGCAGTAGAATTAGTAAAATTCTCTCCAGTGGTCATGGTTGGTGTAGAAGATTTCCTACATAAGGCGTAGTGGTGTACACCTTGGTTACAACGGTTGCAGGTACGTAGCGGTACTGCACATTTCTTGGGATCATGAGAACCCATGCATTTGTGCAATTCCTGTAACCTTTTAACTCTAGCATTATACGTAGGATAAGCAGAGCATTGGTAAGTGGTGTGTTCCTGATTGCAGAACAGACACTTTCTCTGTTTAATAGACTTAGTCTCTTTAGTAGATAAGTCATTGGTTATCTCTGAAGGAGATACTGAATAGGTACCTACATTTCCACTTCTTTTCCTAGTGGATGGAGTAGGTTTGGATTTATATTTATTAGACTTACTCTGAGTCTGTTTAGGTTTGACTGAAATATCAGTATTAATTGGCTTAGACTCAGGTTTAATTTTGTCATGAGTCTTTAACCTATTAACTGTGATCCTCAACCCCTCGAAAATTTGATCGAGAGTAAGAAACTCAGTATTATAATGTGAGCAGAGCTCTGTCAAGACATTTCGAGGTAATTTCCTCTGTAACAATAGCTTGATAGACCATTCAGAACCAGGTATATTGACCTTGGTACCTAAGGCCTTTACTAGAGACTCTACTTCTAGTCTGAAGCTTTGAAGTGACTCTGGTCTACTGTTTGGTGCATTCAGATCTAGCAATTGATAATAAAGGGTAGCTATACTTAACTCTTTGTTGCAATAGTTCAACTTCAGGAGTTTTATAGCTTCCTCATAATTACTCTCATTAAGAGTAAGGTTATGGATGACCTTTTTAGCCTCTCCTGTGAGAAGACTAAGTAGGTATGAAAATTTAGAAACCTTGTCTAGAGACTGTTTCTTATGGATGTGAACTTCAAAGGAAGTCCAAAAATTGTCCCAATTTTCTGTATCTAATCCTGAAAATGTAGGCAATTCTAGAGTTGGTAAACGAACCTCGGGTAAGTGATTATTGAAGCGAGACCCATTGTTACTGGTATTGGATCCAGATTGTTTGGCTAATTTAGACAGCCTGATAATTTTATCGTGAGTCTCTTCTTCATATTGGGAGATGTCGTCTACAGTTTGACTTGCTTCTTCAGGATCAGTTTCTACAGTATTTAGCAGATCAAGGTAAGATTGACCTGCAGATCTGACTTGATCAAATTTCAGATCAGCCAATCTAACTGATGCCTCTAAGTGATAAGAGTCAATGGGATTATCTTTAGTTAAGCCCTCAGCCTTATTAATTAATCTGGTCAAGTGACCTTTAAGGCCAATGTAGGTTCTCCTCAATTGCTCAGGAGTAGCCATGTTGGGCTTAGGTTCAAACTTCACAGTGTTCGTATATGTATTACTAATGAAGCTTGGGTACTTGTTCATTAGTGAACAGGTAACATTAATTGTAGCCTAATTTAAGGTGACTACTTTATATTTTACCTCACTTGAGGTTGAATGTACCTACCTACCTAACAACAAATAGCTAGATATTTTGTGCACTGTCTGAACTTCACCATTAGTCCGGTTAGCTCATCCATATCACCATCAGAGTTAATGGAGATAATCCAGCAATACACAAAATAGATACACAAAATAATGCATACAAGAGAAATATTATGGAGACACTCCAATCAGAGTTATCTCAAAAATTGATCCCACCCTGTATAGGGTCAGCACAAATAATATAATACATACAACACTGACTAGTTTAGATCTAGTCGTAATAATTCCTAACTAAGAACTATAAAATTATTTAGTCTGGGCTTGTACCAAATTCAGCACAATCTCAGCCTAAATTCTACCTAATAACATGGGTAAAGATTATTGTGGTGCAGTAAGGTGAATATAGTTGTGCTGTATTTTTGGGTTTTTTGTTTTATAAAAGTGCTCTTGCACACACAGGTAAACAATTATGTACAGTTAAGTTTAGCTTGCTAGCCACAGCCTTTTGTGATGGTTGATGGTGTTAATTAACTTGTCAACCACATGCAACCTAGATTCCCCTGACAAGTGTACACCATCTCTGGTCAAGTTCTGTCTGTAAGGTCTGGCTGTAAATTGGATATATGTGGCATCCAATCTCACTCGTTTTTTTCAGCCTGAAATTTATGTACTTCGCAGCTCTCAGGTAGTATTCTGGGGGTTACTCCCCAACGATTATTTTGACTTGGTTGGCGAGGTTCCACTAATGTGAATACTACCGATTCACTGATGAGCTTGAAAGAAGAAATTATGGCTTTGAGGTGTTTGATCACCTCGGCTGGATGACGAGTGGGGTGGATGTCATTACCACCTAAGTATATAATGGTTAGATGGTGAGGCCACTCTAACGCAGGTGTTAGGGTGGGGTTATTGTAAAAGTTATGAGCTGTTGCTCCTGGTGACCTAAAGATTCTCACCTCGGTGTGAGGTATAGGTCTAAGTGTTGTGGGTAATTGGCTATGACCCACTAAAGCTACCTTATACATGAGGTGAAAGTAGCAATATGTTAGTGTGATCTAGGCTAACTGATGTGTTACAATGTTAGTTGACACAATTAATTAAATAGTTAGTCTAGCTTCTATCACACAAGGATTAGTTATTAATGGTTAATATTTTAATTATAAATTTAATGCCTATCCGGTTCGAAGGACCATAATGTGGGATATTTGGGGCTTGAATCTGATTATTTAAATATTAATGTAGTAAATTAAATTACGAAGGACCACCCGCTTTTATAGTAAAGAGGGAAACTGAGAATTTCTGATCATTAGATAATTCCTAGATGAACCAGTAACTATGGATAAAAATACTAGAAATATGATCATAGAAATAATTAATGGGCTGTATAATTAAATGAATCAAACCCTCAAGCACCTACATTGGGGGGTTATTACTGGAGATAAGTACGTCCAGGAATTAGTGTGGTTCGTTCACTAATTCAATTAATAATAATCTAATCCTATAAAAATTATATTGAAACTGATATCATTACCATAAATGGGAACATAGATTATGAGTATAGTAATGAGAGTTACAGTAAACCACATATTAATCCTGAGGAATTCTGCACATAAGAAATTGCAATAGAATCATGAAAGAAAATAAATCTTAGCTTAATGACGATTCCTTTAGACAAGCCATGGAAGTTCCTCTTATTCTCTGGACTCGGTCGGCTGACGAATGAGACGGATTAACATGGGAGAAGGCGGCATGGAGAATTCTTCTCTCGTGCTGCAAGACAAATATTTACAGTAGCAACTAATTTAACTACTGAATCTATATATTCAAGAAATTGAGAGTTACAGGTGACAAAATTTAATCACCTGTTATTAGATGTTATCGTGCGTCATAACGGTCAATCACCCAGCTACTACTAAACTCTTTACCCGATGCATCACATAAAGGAATATACTTAGCTGTGGGGCACTGTATAAGTTTTAAGATTGCCGTGCTTCGCGTCCCCAGGCTCCGGGTAGGCCTATCCTGGATAGTGGCGCGCTTCGCTGGCTGGTCACGTGTCGTCAAGAACCAGGTTAAAAGGCTCCTTATTTGACACCAGCACTAGCTGAAGATATTATCTGCAAGGTTATTCATGCCTCACAGTGGCGACTTTCGTCTGAGGATGGATAACGTCTGCCCTAGTGGCTGGGCAATGGCGTCTCCTTGTGAGTACGGTATGCGCAGGTCTGCCTCTGAGCGGCTCTGCACGTGTACTGAGTTGGTCCTCCTCAAACCCACGCCGCGTCGCGCGTTCATAAAACAAATTATGTCACGAACATTAATATTTCTCGCATTTACGCTTGAAACGTTGAAGACTGGACGGGTTTATTATTTAGAGGAGGAAATTATTATTATTTACCACTTTAAGAATAGTAAATATATAAGGGAGAGGAATTAATATCTCCCCATGGCATTCACTGGTGACGTTAGCTTTATTACGAGATAAACGCTATGACTCCAACGCTCTATTCGGCTTTTAGTTGGAGGTCAATTCATCTGCAATTAGTTATCATACAGAATGCCTTAGTTATAGAGAATCGAATTTAATTCTCACATACATTGGATATAATGTGTTTACTGTAAGGAAATCTGACGCAATACTGGCGTCAGGTGACGTGAGAATTCTAGCCTACTGTACAGATGGAATTATTAGTACATGAGAATTCTACGTGTTGTTAATTTTACTTACTACAATAATTAGTATAGTTAGTAATAAGTAATGAGAATACAACAGTGTTGTATTCGGTGTTGGAAATATCCAACACTTTCAACTCAAAACCTCTAGGGAACAAAGTTAAAGACAATTTAAATAATAAATTCAATTATATTTCACATGATAAGTATCATAATTTAAGCAATTCAACTTAATGTTCAAGATTAATATTCAAAGTGAGTCATCATCCAAGAATTCGAGAACCCTACAACTTGACTGCCCCTGGTCCTCACACAACACTTGCAAACACGACCAAGTCACTTAAATGTTCACTCACCGACGACTGAGTCTAAGTTGAATAGAGAGACGGGGAGGGGGGGGGAATTTCCAGTTGTCAGGCAGCGTCAACCCCCATCTCGACGGACGGCCTTCAGCTCTGCTCTGCTTGCTGGTTTCCTCTTGCTTCCCCTGCTATGCTCTCTAAGTATATATTGGTGAACCTAGTAGCTAGCTCCGCCCACAAGTAGATAGCCCGTGGCTCTCTACGAAACCACTTCTTAAACGTCGGCATGTTTGAAGGCTACCAGGCTACAATTATCAGATTAGCAGAAGCAAGGTGAAATTCGCATGAGCTGAACTCAGGTCAATTTGAGGTCATTAACGCTTAGAGGTGTGAGTTTCAGGCCGACAAACTGGCGCCTCTCAAATCCTTGTCTGTGACTCATGAACTATATGTATATATTAAGTAAAACTAAACCAAACACCTTTATGGTGTTACATCATGACAACACAAAAACTCATGACAACACTAAGAACACTAAGAACTCATGACAACAGTAAGTTCTCATGACAAAATTAAAAACTCATGAACATACTAAGCACTCATGACAACACTAAGTTCTCATGACAACACAATAAATCAAGACAACACTACGTGCTCATACCAACACTAAGCGCCCATGACGACACTAAGAACTCATGAACACACAAAGCACCATAACAAACCTAAGTGCTCATAACAACACTAAATGCTCATGACAACACTAAGAACTCATGACAACACTAAGAACTCATGACAACACTAAGAACTCATAACAACAGAAAGCACTCATGACAACACAAAATGTTCATGAGAACACTAAGCACTCGTACCAACAATAAGCGCTCATAACAACACTAGGAACTCATGTCAACACTAAGCACTTATGACAACATTAGGAAAACATGATAACACTAAGCACAAATGTCAACACTAAGCTCTCATGACAACACTAAGCAATCATGACAACACTAAGCACTCATGACAAAACTAAGCACCCATGACAACACTAAACACTCACGACAACACTAAGTTCTCATGACAACACTAAGCACTCTTGATAACACTAAGCACTCGTGACAACACAAAAACTCATGACATTACTAAGCGCTCATGGCAACACTTAGCACTCAAGAAAACACAAAGCACTCATGACAACACTAAGCGCTCATGACAACACTATTCGCTCATGAAAAACTAAGTGCTCATGATAAAACTAAGCGCTCATGTCAACACTAAGCACTCAAGACAACACTAAACGCTCATGACAACACTATGTGCTCATTACAAAACTAAGTACTCATGACAACACTAAGCACTCATGACGAAACTAATCGCTCATGACAGCTCTAAGCGCTCATGACAATACTAAGCACTCACGACAACACTTAGTTCTCATGACAACACTAAGTGCTCATGACAACACTAAGTTCTCATGACAACACTAAAAACTCATGACAACACTAAGTTCTCAAGACAACAGTAGGTGATCTTGACAACACTAAGTGCTCATGACAACACTAAGTGCTCATGACAACACTAAGCGCTCATGACAACACTAGGAACTCCTGACAACACAAAAACTCAATTCAACACAAAAAACAAGACAACACTACAACTCTTGACAACACTAAGCGTGCCTGACAACTTTAAGTGCTCATCACAACAATAGGTGCTCATGACAACACTAAGGGCTGATGACTACACTAAGTGCTCATGACAACACTAAGTGCTCATGACAACACTAAGTGCTCATGACAACACAAAAACTCATGACAACACTAAGAACGAATAACAACACTAAGTACTCATGACAACACTAGGAACTCATGACAACACAAAGAACTCATGACAACATTAAGAACACATGATAACACTAAGCACTCATGACAACACAAGGCTCTCATGACAACACTAATCACTCATGAAAACACTAAGCACTCATGACAACACTAAGCACTCATGACAACACTAAGCACTCATGACAACACAAACACTTATGACAACACTAAGTATTTATGACAACACTAAGCACTCATGAAAACACTAAGAACTCATGATAACGCTAAGTTCTCATGACAACACAAAAACTTGCAACACAACACAATGACAACACAATAAAACAAGACAACACTAAGTGCTCATGAAAACACTAAGTGCTCAAGGGAACACTAAGTGCTCATGACAACACTAAGTGCTCGTGCCAACACTAAATGCCCATGACGACACTAAGAACTTATGACAACACTAAACTCTCATGACAGCACTAATTGCACATGTCAACACTAAGCGCTCATGACGACACTAAGAACTCATGACACCACTAAGAACTCATGACACCACTAAGAACTCATGACAACAAAGAGCACTCATGACAACACTAAGCACTTATGACAACACTAAGCGTTCATAACAACACAAAGAACTCATGACAACACTAAATGTTCATAACACTAAGCACTCGTACCAACAATCAGCGCTCATGACAACACTAAGCACTAATGACAATACTAAGCACTCATTACACCACTATGACTAAATGACAATACTAATCGCTCATGACAGCTCCAAATGCTCATGACAACACTAAGAGCTCTTGACAACACAAAGAGCTCATGACAACACAATTAACTCATGACAATACTAAGCGCTCATGAAAACATTTAATTCCCACGACAAAACTAAGTGCTCATGACAACACTAAGTGCTCATGACCAAACTAAGTGTTCATTACAACACAAAAACTCATGACAACACTTAGCGCTCATGACAACATTGGGTGCAATTGACAACACAAAATCCCTTGCCAACACTAAGAACACATGATAACACTAAGAACACATGATAACACTAAGCATCCATGACAACACTAAGTTCATATGAGAACACTAAGCACTCATGACATCACTAAGCACTCACGACATCACTAAGCTCTCATGACAACACAAACACTCATGACAACACTAAGTTCATATGAGAACACTAAGCACTCATGAAAACACTAAAAACTCATGACAACACTATGCGCTCATGAAAAACTAAAAGCTCATGATAAAACTAAGCGCTCATGTCAACACTAAGCACTCAAGACAACACTAAGCGCTCATGACAACACTATGCGCTCATAACAAAACTAAGTACTCATGACAACACTAAGCACTCATAACGAAACTAATCGCTCATGACAGCTCTAAGCGCTCATGACAATACTAAGCACTCATGACAACCCTTAGTTCTCATGACAACACTAAGCGCTCATGACAACACCTAAGTTCTGATGACAACACTAAAAACTCATGACAACACTAAGTTCTCATGACAACAGTAAGTGCTCCTGACAACACTAATTGCTCATGACAACACCAAGTGCTCATGACAACACTAAGCGCTCATGACAACACTAAGAACTCCTGACAACACAAAAATTCAATACAACACAAAAAACAAGACAACACTACAACTCTTGACAACACTAAGCGCTCCTGACAACTTTAAGTGCTCATCACAACAATAGGTGCTCATGACAACACTAAGTGCTGATGACTACACTAAGTGCTCATGACAACACTATGTGCTCATGACAACACAAAAACTCATGACAACACTAAGAACGAATAACAACACTAAGTACTCATGACAACACTAGGAACTCATGACAACACAAAGCACTCATGACAACATTAGGAACACATGATAACACTAAGCACTCATGACAACACAAGGCTCTCATGACAACATAAAAACTCATGAACATACTAAGCACTCATGACAACACTAAGTTCTCACGACACCACAATAAATCAAGAAAAACTAAGTGCTCATGACAACACTAAGTGCTCGTGCCAACACTAAATGCCCATGACGACACTAAGAACTTATGACAACACTAAACTCTCATGACAGCACTAAGTGCACATGACAACACTAAGCGCTCATGACGACACTAAGAACTCATGACACCACTAAGAACTCATGACAACACAGAGCACTCATGACAACACTAAGCATTTATGACAACACTAAGCATTCATAACAACACAAAGAACTCATGACAAAACTAAATGTTCATAACAACACTAAGCACTCGTACCAACAATAAGCGTTCATGACAAAACTAAGCACTAATGACAATACTAAGCACTCATTACACCACTATGACTAAATGACAATACTAATTGCTCATGACAGCTCTAAAAGCTCATGACAACACTAAGAGCTCATGACAACACTAAGGGCTCATGACAATACAATGAACTCATGACAATACTAAGCGCTCATGAAAACATTTAATTCCCACGACAAAACTAAGTGCTCATGACAACACTAAGTGCTCATGACCAAACTAAGTGTTCATTACAACACAAAAACTCATGACAACACTTAGCGCTCATGACAACATTGGGTGCAATTGACAACACTAAGTGCTCATGACAACACAAAATCCCATGCCAACACTTAGAACACATGATAACACTAAGCATCCATGACAACATTAGGAACTCATGACAACACTAAGCACTCATGACAACACTAAGCACTCATGACATCACTAAGCACTCACGACATCACTAAGCTCTCATGACAACACAAACACGCATGACAACACTAAGTTCATATGACAACACTAAGCACTCATGAAAACACTAAGAACTCATGACAACGCTAAGTTCTCATGACAACATAAAAACTCATGAACATACTAAGCACTCATGACAACACTAAGTTCTCACGACAACACAATAAATCAAGAAACACTAAGTGCTCATGACAACACTAAGTGCTCATACCAACACTAAGCGCCCATGACGACACTAAGAACTCATGAACACACAAAGCACCATAACAAACCTAAGTGCTCATGACAACACTAAATGCTCATGACAACACTAAGAACTCATGACAACACTAAGAACTCATGACAACACTAAGAACTCATGACAACACAAAGCACTCATGACAACACTAAGCCCTAATGACAACACTAAGCGCTCATAACAACAGAAAACACTCATGACAACACAAAATGTTCATGAGAACACTAAGCACTCGTACCAACAATAAGCGCTCATGACAACACTAGGAACTCATGTCAACACTAAGCACTCATGACAACATTAGGAAAACATGATAACACTAAGCACTAATGTCAACACTAAGCTCTTATGACAACACTAAGCAATCATGACAACACTAAGCACTCATGACAAAACGATGCACTCATGACAACACTGAACACCCATGACAACACTAAGCACTCATGACAAAACTAAGTTTTCATGACAACACTAAGCACTCATGACAACACTAAGCACTCGTGACAACACAAAAACTCATGACATTACTAAGCGCTCATGACAACACTTAGCACTCAAGAAAACACTAAGCACTCATGACAACACTAAACGCTCATGACAACACTATGCGCTCATGAAAAACTAAGTGCTCATGATTAAACTAAGCACTCGTGTCAACACTAAGCACTCAAGACAACACTAAGCACTCAAGACAACACTATGCGCTCATAACAAAACTAAGTACTCATGACAACACTAAGCACTCATGACGAAACTAATTGCTCATGACAGCTCTAAGCGCTCATGACAACACTAAGTGCTTATGACAACACAAAGTGCTCATGACAACAATAGCACTCATGATGACACTAAGAATGCATGACAACACTAAGCGCTCATGACAACTCAAGGAACTCATGAGAACACTAAGCGCTCATAACAACATTAAGTGCTCAAGACAACACTAAATGATCATGTCAACACTAAGTGCCTATGACAACACAAAGAACTCATGATAACACTAAGCAATCATGACAAAAGTAGTCGCATATTACAACACTATGCGCTCATGATAACATTAGGTGCTTAATAAAACACTAAGCGCTCATGACAGCACTAAGCACTCATGGCAACACTAAATGTTCATAACAACACTAAGCACTCGTATCAACAATCAGCGCTCATGACAACACTAAGCACTAACGACAATACTAAGCACTCATTACACCACTATGACTAAATGACAATACTAATCGCTCATGACAGCTCTAAACGCTCATAACAACACTAAGAGCTCATGACAACAATAGTACTCATGACAACACTAAGAACTCATGACAACACTAAGAACTCATGAAAACACAAAGCACTCATGACAACACTAAGCACTTATGACAACACTAAGCGTTCATAACAACACAAAGCACTCATGACAACACTAAATGTTTTAACAACACTTATCAATCCTACCAACAATCAGTGCTCATGACAACACTAAGAACTAATGACAATACTAAGTACTCATTACACCACTATGACTAAATGACAATACTAATCGCTCATGACAGCTCTAAACACTCATGACAATACTGAGAGCTCATGACAACAATAGCGCTCATGACAACACTTACAATGCATGACAACACTAAGAATGCACGAAAACACTAAGCGCTCATGGCAACACAATGAACTCATGACAATACTAAGAGCTCATGACAACATTAAGAACACATGATAAAACTAAGCACTCATGACAACACTAAGCTCTCATGAACACACTAAGAACTCATGACAACACTAAGCATTCATAACAACACAAAGCACTCATGACAACACAAACACTTATGACAACACTAAGTATTTATGACAACACTAAGCACTCATGAAAACACTAAGAACTCATGATAACGCTAAGTTCTCATGACAACACAAAAACTCACAACACAACACAATGACAACACAATAAAACAAGACAACACTAAGTGCTCATGACAACACTAAGTGCTCGTGCCAACACTAAATGCCCATGACGACACTAAGAACTTATGACAACACTAAACTCTCATGACAGCACTAAGTGCACATGACAACACTAAGCGCTCATGACGACACTAAGAACTCATGACACCACTAAGAACTCATGACAACACAGAGCACTCATGACAACACTAAGCACTTATGACAACACTAAGCGTACATAACAACACAAAGAACTCATGACAACACTAAGCGCTCATAACAACAGAAAGCACTCATGACAACACAAAATGTTCATGAGAACACCAAGCACTCGTACCAATCAATCAGCGCTCATGACAACACTAAGCACTAATGACAATACTAAGCACTCATTACACCACTATGACTAAATGACAATACTAATCGCTCATGACAACACTAAGTGCTCATGACAACACAATGAACTCATGACAATACTAAGCGCTCATGAAAAATTTAATTCCCATGACAAAATTAAGTGCTCATGACAACACTAAGTGCTCATGACCAAACTAAGTGTTCATTACAACACTTAGCGCTCATGACAACATTGGGTGCAATTGGCAACACTAAGTGCTCATGACAACACAAAATCCCATGCCAACACTAAGAACACATGATAACACTAAGCATCCATGACAACACTAGGAACTCATGACAACTCTAAGCACTCATGACAACACTAAGCACTCATGACATCACAAAGCACTCACGAAATCACTAAGCTCTCATGACAACACAAACACTCATGACAACACTAAGTTCATATGACAAAACGAAGCACTCATGAAAACACTAAGAACTCATGACAACAGTAAGCTCTCATGACAAAATTAAAAACTCATGAACATACTAAGCACTCATGACAACACTAAGTTCTCATGACAACACTAAGCGCCCATGACGACACTAAGAACTCATGAACACACAAAGCACCATAACAAACCTAAGTGCTCATGACAACACTAAATGCTCATGACAACACTAAGAACTCATGACAACACTAAGAACTCATGACAACACTAAGAACTCATGACAACACTAAGAACTCATGACAACACTAAGAACTCATGACAACACTAAGAACTCATGACAACACTAAGAACTCATGACAACACTAAGAACTCATAACAACAGAAAGCACTCATGACAACACAAAATGTTCATGAGAACACTAAGCACTCGTACCAACAATAAGCGCTCATAACAACACTAGGAACTCATGTCAACACTAAGCACTTATGACAACATTATGGAAACATGATAACACTAAGCACAAATGTCAACACTAAGCTCTCATGACAACACTAAGCAATCATGACAACACTAAGCACTCATGACAAAACTAAGCACCCATGACAACACTAAACACTCACGACAACACTAAGTTCTCATGACAACACTAAGCACTCTTGATAACACTAAGCACTCGTGACAACACAAAAACTCATGACATTACTAAGCGCTCATGGCAACACTTAGCACTCAAGAAAACACAAAGCACTCATGACAACACTAAGCGCTCATGACAACACTATGCGCTCATGAAAAACTAAGTGCTCATGATAAAACTAAGCGCTCATGTCAACACTAAGCACTCAAGACAACACTAAACGCTCATGACAATACTATGTGCTCATTACAAAACTAAGTACTCATGACAACACTAAACACTCATGACGAAACTAATCGCTCATGACAGCTCTAAGCGCTCATGACAATTCTAAGCACTCACGACAACACTTAGTTCTCATGACAACACTAAGCGCTCATGACAACACTAAGTTCTCATGACAACACTAAAAACTCATGACAACACTAAGTTCTCATGACAACAGTAAGTGATCCTGACAACACTAAGTGCTCATGACAACACTAAGTGCTCATGACAACACTAAGCGCTCATGACAACACTAGGAACTCCTGACAACACAAAAACTCAATACAACACAAAAAACAAGACAACACTACAACTCTTGACAACACTAAGCGTGCCTGACAACTTTAAGTGCTCATCACAACAATAGGTGCTCATGACAACACTAAGGGCTGATGACTACACTAAGTGCTCATGACAACACTAAGTGCTCATGACAACACTTAGTGCTCATGACAACACAAAAACTCATGACAACACTAGGAACTCATGACAACACAAAGAACTCATGACAACATTAAGAACACATGCTAACACTAAGCACTCATGACAACACAAGGCTCTCATGACAACACTAATCACTCATGAAAACACTAAGCACTCATGACAACACTAAGCACTCATGACAACACAAACACTTATGACAACACTAAGCACTCATAAAAACACTAAGAACTCATGATAACGCTAAGTTCTCATGACAACACAAAAACTTGCAACACAACACAATGACAACACAATAAAACAAGACAACACTAAGTGCTCATGACAACACTAAGTGCTCGTGCCAACACTAAATGCCCATGACGACACTAAGAACTTATGACAACACTAAACTCTCATGACAGCACTAATTGCACATGACAACACTAAGCGCTCATGACGACACTAAGAACTCATGACACCACTAAGAACTCATGACACCACTAAGAACTCATGACAACAAAGAGCACTCATGACAACACTAAGCACTTATGACAACACTAAGCGTTCATAACAACACAAAGAACTCATGACAACACTAAATGTTCATAACAACACTAAGCACTCGTACCAACAATCAGCGCTCATGAAAACACTAAGCACTAATAACAATACTAAGCACTCATTACACCACTATGACTAAATGACAATACTAATCGCTCATGACAGCTCGAAATGCTCATGACAACACTAAGAGCTCTTGACAACACAAAGCGCTCATGACAACACAATGAACTCATGACAATACTAAGCGCTCATGAAAACATTTAATTCCCACGACAAAACTAAGTGCTCATGACAACACTAAGTGCTCATGACCAAACTAAGTGTTCATTACAACACAAAAACTCATGACAACACTTAGCGCTCATGACAACATTGGGTGCAATTGACAACACTAAGTGCTCATGACAACACAAAATCCCATGCCAACACTAAGAACACATGATAACACTAAGCAGCCATGACAACATTAGGAACTCATGACAACACTAAGCACTCATGACAACACTAAGCACTCATGACATCACTAAGCACTCACGACATCACTAAGCTCTCATGACAACACAAACACTCATGACAACACTAAGTTCATATGACAACACTAAGCACTCATGAAAACACTAAAAACTCATGACAACGCTAAGTTCTCATGACAACATAAAAACTCATGACAATACTAAGCACTCATGACAATACTAAGCACTCATGACAACACTAAGTTCTCATGACAACACAATAAATCAAGACAACACTAAGTGCTCATGACAACACTAAGTGCTCAGGGGAACACTAAGTGCTCATAATAACACTAAGTGCTCATACCAACACTAAGCGCCCATGACGACACTAAGAACTCATGAACACACAAAGCACCATGACAAACCTAAGTGCTCATGACAACACTAAACGCTCATGACAACACTAAGAACTCATGACAACACTAAGCGCTCATAACAACAGAAAGCACTCATGACAACACAAAATGTTCATAAGAACACTAAGCACTCGTACCAACAATCAGCGCTCATGACAACACTAGGAACTCATGTCAACACTAAGCACTCATGACAACATTAGGAAAACATGATAACACTAAGTACTAATGTCAACACTAAGCTCTCATGACAACACTAAGCAATCATGACAGCACTAAGCACTCATGACAAAACTAAGCACTCATGACAACACTGAACACCCATGACAACACTAAGCACTCATGACAACACTAAGTTCTCATGACAACACTAAGCACTCATGAAAACACTAAGCACTCATGACAACACAAAAACTCATGACATTACTAAGCGCTCATGACAACACTTAGCACTCAAGAAAACACTAAGCACTCATGACAACACTAAGCGCTCATGACAACACTATGCGTTCATGAAAAACTAAGTGCTCATGATAAAACTAAGCGCTCATGTCAACACTAAGCACTCAAGACAACACTAAGCGCTCATGACAACACTATGCACTCATAACAAAACAAAGTACTCATGACAACACTAAGCACTCATAACGAAACTAATCGCTCATGACAGCTCTAAGCGCTCATGACAATACTAAGCACTCATGACAACCCTTAGTTCTCATGACAACACTAAGCGCTCATGACAACACTAAGCGCTCATGACAACACTAAGTTCTGATGACAACACTAAAAACTCATGACAACACTAAGTTCTCATGACAACTGTAAGTGCTCCTGACAACACTAAGTGCTCATGACAACACTAAGTGCTCATGACAACACTAAGCGCTCATGACAACACTAAGAACTCCTGACAACACAAAAATTCAATACAACACAAAAAACAAGACAACACTACAACTCTTGACAACACTAAGCGCTCCTGACAACTTTAAGTGCTCAACACAACAATAGGTGCTCATGACAACACTAAGTGCTGATGACTACACTAAGTGCTCATGACAACACTATGTGCTCATGACAACACAAAAACTCATGACAACACTAAGAACGAATAACAACACTAAGTACTCATGACAACACTAGGAACTCATGACAACACAAAGCACTCATGACAACATTAGGAACACATGATAACACTAAGCACTCATGACAACACAAGGCTCTCATGACAACACTAAGCACTCATGAAAACACTAAGCACTCATGACAACACTAAGCACTCATGACGACACTAAGAACTTATGACAACACTAAACTCTCATGACAGCACTAAGTGCACATGACAACACTAAGCGCTCATGACGACACTAAGAACTCATGACACCACTAAGAACTCATGACAACACAGAGCACTCATGACAACACTAAGCATTTATGACAACACTAAGCATTCATAACAACACAAAGAACTCATGACAACACTAAATGTTCATAACAACACTAAGCACTCGTACCAACAATAAGCGCTCATGACAAAACTAAGCACTAATGACAATACTAAGCACTCATTACACCACTATGACTAAATGACAATACTAATCGCTCATGACAGCTCTAAAAGCTCATGACAACACTAAGAGCTCATGACAACACTAAGGGCTCATGACAACACAATGAACTCATGACAATACTAAGCGCTAATGAAAACATTTAATTCCCACGACAAAACTAAGTGCTCATGACAACACTAAGTGCTCATGACGACACTAAGAACTCATGACACCACTAAGAACTCATGACACCACTAAGAACTCATGACAACAAAGAGCACTCATGACAACACTAAGCACTTATGACAACACTAAGCGTTCATAACAACACAAAGAACTCATGACAACACTAAATGTTCATAACAACACAAAGAACTCATGACAACACTAAATGTTCATAACAACACTAAGCACTCGTACCAACAATCAGCGCTCATGACAACACTAAGCACTAATAACAATACTAAGCACTCATTACACCACTATGACTAAATGACAATACTAATCGCTCATGACAGCTCGAAATGCTCATGACAACACTAAGAGCTCTTGACAACACAAAGCGCTCATGACAACACAATGAACTCATGACAATACTAAGCGCTCATGAAAACATTTAATTCCCACGACAAAACTAAGTGCTCATGACCAAACTAAGTGTTCATTACAACACAAAAACTCATGACAACACTTAGCGCTCATGACAACATTGGGTGCAATTGACAACACTAAGTGCTCATGACAACACAAAATCCCATGCCAACACTAAGAACACATGATAACACTAAGCATCCATGACAACATTAGGAACTCATGACAACACTAAGCACTCATGACAACACTAAGCACTCATGACATCACTAAGCACTCACGACATCACTAAGCTCTCATGACAACACAAACACTCATGACAACACTAAGTTCATATGACAACACTAAGCACTCATGAAAACACTAAAAACTCATGACTACGCTAAGTTCTCATGACAACATAAAAACTCATGACAATACTAAGCACTCATGACAATACTAAGCACTCATGACAACACTAAGTTCTCATGACAACACAATAAATCAAGACAACACTAAGTGCTCATGACAACACTAAGTGCTCAGGGGAACACTAAGTGCTCATAATAACACTAAGTGCTCATACCAACACTAAGCGCCCATGACGACACTAAGAACTCATGAACACACAAAGCACCATGACAAACCTAAGTGCTCATGACAACACTAAACGCTCATGACAACACAAAGAACTCATGACAACACTAAGCGCTCATAACAACAGAAAGCACTCATGACAACACAAAATGTTCATAAGAACACTAAGCACTCGTACCAACAATCAGCGCTCATGACAACACTAGGAACTCATGTCAACACTAAGCACTCATGACAACATTAGGAAAACATGATAACACTAAGTACTAATGTCAACACTAAGCTCTCATGACAACACTAAGCAATCATGACAGCACTAAGCACTCATGACAACACTAAGCACTCATGACAACACTAAGTTCTCATGACAACACTAAGCACTCATGAAAACACTAAGCACTCATGACAACACAAAAACTCATGACATTACTAAGCGCTCATGACAACACTTAGCACTCAAGAAAACACTAAGCACTCATGACAACACTAAGCGCTCATGACAACACTATGCGCTCATGAAAAACTAAGTGCTCATGATAAAACTAAGCGCTCATGTCAACACTAAGCACTCAAGACAACACTAAGCGCTCATGACAACACTATGCACTCATAACAAAACTAAGTACTCATGACAACACTAAGCACTCATAACGAAACTAATCGCTCATGACAGCTCTAAGCACTCATGACAATACTAAGCACTCATGACAACCCTTAGTTCTCATGACAACACTAAGCGCTCATGACAACACTAAGTTCTGATGACAACACTAAAAACTCATGACAACACTAAGTTCTCATGACAACAGTAAGTGCTCCTGACAACACTAAGTGCTCATGACAACACTAAGTGCTCATGACAACACTAAGCGCTCATGACAACACTAAGAACTCCTGACAACACAAAAATTCAATACAACACAAAAAACAAGACAACACTACAACTCTTCACAACACTAAGCGCTCCTGACAACTTTAAGTGCTCATCACAACAATAGGTGCTCATGACAACACTAAGTGCTGATGACTACACTAAGTGCTCATGACAACACTATGTGCTCATGACAACACAAAAACTCATGACAACACTAAGAACGAATAACAACACTAAGTACTCATGACAACACTAGGAACTCATGACAACACAAAGCACTCATGACAACATTAGGAACACATGATAACACTAAGCACTCATGACAACACAAGGCTCTCATGACAACACTAAGCACTCATGAAAACACTAAGCACTCATGACAACACTAAGCACTCATGACGACACTAAGAACTTATGACAACACTAAACTCTCATGACAGCACTAAGTGCACATGACAACACTAAGCGCTCATGACGACACTAAGAACTCATGACACCACTAAGAACTCATGACAACACAGAGCACTCATGACAACACTAAGCATTTATGACAACACTAAGCATTCATAACAACACAAAGAACTCATGACAACACTAAATGTTCATAACAACACTAAGCACTCGTACCAACAATAAGCGTTCATGACAAAACTAAACACTAATGACTAAACACTAAACACTAAGCACTCATTACACCACTATGACTAAATGACAATACTAATCGCTCATGACAGCTCTAAAAGCTCATGACAACACTAAGAGCTCATGACAACACTAAGGGCTCATGACAACACAATGAACTCATGACAATACTAAGCGCTCATGAAAACATTTAATTCCCACGACAAAACTAAGTGCTCATGACAACACTAAGAGCTCATGACCAAACTAAGTGTTCATTACAACACAAAAACTCATGACAACACTTAGCGCTCATGACAATATTGGGTGCAATTGACAACACTAAGTGCTCATGACAACACAAAATCCCATGCCAACACTTAGAACACATGATAACACTAAGCATCCATGACAACAATAGGAACTCATGACAACACTAAGCACTCATGACAACACTAAGCACTCATGACATCACTAAGCACTCACGACATCACTAAGCTCTCATGACAACACAAACACGCATCACAACACTAAGTTCATATGACAACACTAAGCACTCATGAAAACACTAAGAACTCATGACAACGCTAAGTTCTCATGACAACATAAAAACTCATGAATATACTAAGCACTCATGACAACACTAAGTTCTCACGACAACACAATAAATCAAGAAACACTAAGTGCTCATGACAACACTAAGTGCTCATACCAACACTAAGCGCCCATGACGACACTAAGAACTCATGAACACACAAAGCACCATAACAAACCTAAGTGCACATGACAACACTAAACGCTCATGACAACACTAAGAACTCATGACAACACTAAGAACTCATGACAACACTAAGAACTCATGACAACACTAAGAACTCATGACAACACAAAGCACTCATGACAACACTAAGCCCTAATGACAACACTAAGCGCTCATAACAACAGAAAACACTCATGACAACACAAAATGTTCATGAGAACACTAAGCACTCGTACCAACAATAAGCGCTCATGACAACACTAGGAACTCATGTCAACACTAAGCACTCATGACAACATTAGGAAAACATGATAACACTAAGCACTAATGTCAAAACTAAGCTCTCTTGACAACACTAAGCAATCATGAAAACACCTAGCACTCATGACAAAACGAAGCACTCATGACAACACTGAACACCCATGACAACACTAAGGACTCATGACAAAACTAAGTTCTCATGACAACACTAAGCACTCATGAAAACACTAAGTTTTCATGACAACACTAAGCACTCATGACAACACTAAGCACTCGTGACAACACAAAAACTCATGACATTACTGAGCGCTCATGAGAACACTTAGCACTCAAGAAAACACTAAGCACTCATGACAACACTAAGCGCTCATGACAACACTATGCGCTCACGAAAAACTAAGTGCTCATGATTAAACTAAGCACTCGTGTCAACACTAAGCACTCAAGACAACACTAAGCATTCATGACAACACTATGCGCTCATAACAAAACTAAGTACTCATGACAACACTAAGCACACATGACGAAACTAATTGCTCATGACAGCTCTAAGCGCTCATGACAACACTAAGTGCTTATGACAGCACAAAGTGCTCATGACAACAATAGCACTCATGATGACACTAAGAATGCATGACAACACTAAGCGCTCATGACAACTCAAGGAACTCATGAGAACACTAAGCGCTCATAACAACATTAAGTGCTCAAGACAACACTAAACGCTCATGACAATACTATGTGCTCATTACAAAACTAAGTACTCATGACAACACTAAACACACATGACGAAACTAATCGCTCATGACAGCTCTAAGCGCTCATGACAATTCTAAGCACTCACGACAACACTTAGTTCTCATGACAACACTAAGCGCTCATGACAACACTAAGTTCTCATGACAACACTAAAAACTCATGACAACACTAAGTTCTCATGACAACAGTAAGAACACATGCTAACACTAAGCACTCATGACAACACAAGGCTCTCATGACAACACTAATCACTCATGAAAACACTAAGCACTCATGACAACACTAAGCACTCATGACAACACTAAGTTCTCATGACAACACTAAGCACTCATGAAAACACTAAGCACTCATGACAACACAAAAACTCATGACATTACTAAGCGCTTATGACAACACTTAGCACTCAAGAAAACACTAAGCGCTCATGACAACACTAAGCGCTCATGACAACACTATGCGCTCATGAAAAACTAAAAGCTCATGATAAAACTAAGCGCTCATGTCAACACTAAGCACTCAAGACAACACTAAGCGCTCATGACAACACTATGCGCTCATAACAAAACTAAGTACTCATGACAACACTAAGCACTCATAACGAAACTAATCGCTCATGACAGCTCTAAGCGCTCATGACAATACTAAGCACTCATGACAACCCTTAGTTCTCATGACAACACTAAGCGCTCATGACAACACCTAAGTTCTGATGACAACACTAAAAACTCATGACAAAACTAAGAACTCCTGACAACACAAAAATTCAATACAACACAAAAAACAAGACAACACTACAACTCTTGACAACACTAAGCGCTCCTGACAACTTTAAGTGCTCATCACAACAATAGGTGCTCATGACAACACTAAGTGCTGATGACTACACTAAGTGCTCATGACAACACTATGTGCTCATGACAACACAAAAACTCATGACAACACTAAGAACGAATAACAACACTAAGTACTCATGACAACACTAGGAACTCATGACAACACAAAGCACTCATGACAACATTAGGAACACATGATAACACTAAGCACTCATGACAACACAAGGCTCTCATGACAACATAAAAACTCATGAACATACTAAGCACTCATGACAACACTAAGTTCTCACGACACCACAATAAATCAAGAAACACTAAGTGCTCATGACAACACTAAGTGCTCGTGCCAACACTAAATGCCCATGACGACACTAAGAACTTATGACAACACTAAACTCTCATGACAGCACTAAGTGCACATGACAACACTAAGCGCTCATGACGACACTAAGAACTCATGACACCACTAAGAACTCATGACAACACAGAGCACTCATGACAACACTAAGCATTTATGACAACACTAAGCATTCATAACAACACAAAGAACTCATGACAAAACTAAATGTTCATAACAACACTAAGCACTCGTACCAACAATAAGCGTTCATGACAAAACTAAGCACTAATGACAATACTAAGCACTCATTACACCACTATGACTAAATGACAATACTAATTGCTCATGACAGCTCTAAAAGCTCATGACAACACTAAGAGCTCATGACAACACTAAGGGCTCATGACAACACAATGAACTCATGACAATACTAAGCGCTCATGAAAACATTTAATTCCCACGACAAAACTAAGTGCTCATGACAGCACTAAGTGCTCATGACCAAACTAAGTGTTCATTACAACACAAAAACTCATGACAACACTTAGCGCTCATGACAACATTGGGTGCAATTGACAACACTAAGTGCTCATGACAACACAAAATCCCATGCCAACACTTAGAACACATGATAACACTAAGCATCCATGACAACATTAGGAACTCATGACAACACTAAGCACTCATGACAACACTAAGCACTCATGACATCACTAAGCACTCACGACATCACTAAGCTCTCATGACAACACAAACACGCATGACAACACTAAGTTCATATGACAACACTAAGCACTCATGAAAACACTAAGAACTCATGACAACGCTAAGTTCTCATGACAACATAAAAACTCATGAACATACTAAGCACTCATGACAACACTAAGTTCTCACGACAACACAATAAATCAAGAAACACTAAGTGCTCATGACAACACTAAGTGCTCATACCAACACTAAGCGCCCATGACGACACTAAGAACTCATGAACACACAAAGCACCATAACAAACCTAAGTGCTCATGACAACACTAAATGCTCATGACAACACTAAGAACTCATGACAACACTAAGAACTCATGACAACACTAAGAACTCATGACAACACAAAGCACTCATGACAACACTAAGCCCTAATGACAACACTAAGCGCTCATAACAACAGAAAACACTCATGACAACACAAAATGTTCATGAGAACACTAAGCACTCGTACCAACAATAAGCGCTCATGACAACACTAGGAACTCATGTCAACACTAAGCACTCATGACAACATTAGGAAAACATGATAACACTAAGCACTAATGTCAACACTAAGCTCTTATGACAACACTAAGCAATCATGACAACACTAAGCACTCATGACAAAACGAAGCACTCATGACAACACTGAACACCCATGACAACACTAAGCACTCATGACAAAACTAAGTTTTCATGACAACACTAAGCACTCATGACAACACTAAGCACTCGTGACAACACAAAAACTCATGACATTACTAAGCGCTCATGACAACACTTAGCACTCAAGAAAACACTAAGCACTCATGACAACACTAAACGCTCATGACAACACTATGCGCTCATGAAAAACTAAGTGCTCATGATTAAACTAAGCACTCGTGTCAACACTAAGCACTCAAGACAACACTAAGCACTCAAGACAACACTATGCGCTCATAACAAAACTAAGTACTCATGACAACACTAAGCACTCATGACGAAACTAATTGCTCATGACAGCTCTAAGCGCTCATGACAACACTAAGTGCTTATGACAACACAAAGTGCTCATGACAACAATAGCACTCATGATGACACTAAGAATGCATGACAACACTAAGCGCTCATGACAACTCAAGGAACTCATGAGAACACTAAGCGCTCATAACAACATTAAGTGCTCAAGACAACACTAAATGATCATGTCAACACTAAGTGCCTATGACAACACAAAGAACTCATGATAACACTAAGCAATCATGACAAAAGTAGTCGCATATTACAACACTATGCGCTCATGATAACATTAGGTGCTTAATAAAACACTAAGCGCTCATGACAGCACTAAGCACTCATGGCAACACTAAATGTTCATAACAACACTAAGCACTCGTATCAACAATCAGCGCTCATGACAACACTAAGCACTAACGACAATACTAAGCACTCATTACACCACTATGACTAAATGACAATACTAATCGCTCATGACAGCTCTAAACGCTCATGACAATACTGAGAGCTCATGACAACAATAGTACTCATGACAACACTAAGAACTCATGACAACACTAAGAACTCATGAAAACACAAAGCACTCATGACAACACTAAGCACTTATGACAACACTAAGCGTTCATAACAACACAAAGCACTCATGACAACACTAAATGTTTTAACAACACTTATCAATCCTACCAACAATCAGTGCTCATGACAACACTAAGAACTAATGACAATACTAAGTACTCATTACACCACTATGACTAAATGACAATACTAATCGCTCATGACAGCTCTAAACACTCATGACAATACTGAGAGCTCATGACAACAATAGCGCTCATGACAACACTTACAATGCATGACAACACTAAGAATGCACGAAAACACTAAGCGCTCATGGCAACACAATGAACTCATGACAATACTAAGAGCTCATGACAACATTAAGAACACATGATAAAACTAAGCACTCATGACAACACTAAGCTCTCATGAACACACTAAGAACTCATGACAACACTAAGCATTCATAACAACACAAAGCACTCATGACAACACAAACACTTATGACAACACTAAGTATTTATGACAACACTAAGCACTCATGAAAACACTAAGAACTCATGATAACGCTAAGTTCTCATAACAACACAAAAACTCACAACACAACACAATGACAACACAATAAAACAAGACAACACTAAGTGCTCATGACAACACTAAGTGCTCGTGCCAACACTAAATGCCCATGACGACACTAAGAACTTATGACAACACTTAGCGCTCATGACAACATTGGGTGCAATTGACAACACTAAGTGCTCATGACAACACTAAGCGTTCATAACAACACAAAGCACTCATGACAACACTAAATGTTTTAACAACACTTATCAATCCTACCAACAATCAGTGCTCATGACAACACTAAGAACTAATGACAATACTAAGTACTCATTACACCACTATGACTAAATGACAATACTAATCGCTCATGACAGCTCTAAACACTCATGACAATACTGAGAGCTCATGACAACAATAGCGCTCATGACAACACTTACAATGCATGACAACACTAAGAATGCACGAAAACACTAAGCGCTCATGGCAACACAATGAACTCATGACAATACTAAGAGCTCATGACAACATTAAGAACACATGATAAAACTAAGCACTCATGACAACACTAAGCTCTCATGAACACACTAAGAACTCATGACAACACTAAGCATTCATAACAACACAAAGCACTCATGACAACACAAACACTTATGACAACACTAAGTATTTATGACAACACTAAGCACTCATGAAAACACTAAGAACTCATGATAACGCTAAGTTCTCATAACAACACAAAAACTCACAACACAACACAATGACAACACAATAAAACAAGACAACACTAAGTGCTCATGACAACACTAAGTGCTCGTGCCAACACTAAATGCCCATGACGACACTAAGAACTTATGACAACACTTAGCGCTCATGACAACATTGGGTGCAATTGACAACACTAAGTGCTCATGACAACACAAAATCCCATGCCAACACTAAGAACACATGATAACACTAAGCAGCCATGACAACATTAGGAACTCATGACAACACTAAGCACTCATGACAACACTAAGCACTCATGACATCACTAAGCACTCACGACATCACTAAGCTCTCATGACAACACAAACACTCATGACAACACTAAGTTCATATGACAACACTAAGCACTCATGAAAACACTAAAAACTCATGACAACGCTAAGTTCTCATGACAACATAAAAACTCATGACAATACTAAGCACTCATGACAATACTAAGCACTCATGACAACACTAAGTTCTCATGACAACACAATAAATCAAGACAACACTAAGTGCTCATGACAACACTAAGTGCTCAGGGGAACACTAAGTGCTCATAATAACACTAAGTGCTCATACCAACACTAAGCGCCCATGACGACACTAAGAACTCATGAACACACAAAGCACCATGACAAACCTAAGTGCTCATGACAACACTAAACGCTCATGACAACACTAAGAACTCAAGACAACACTAAGCGCTCATAACAACAGAAAGCACTCATGACAACACTTACAATGCATGACAACACTAAGAATGCACGAAAACACTAAGCGCTCATGGCAACACAATGAACTCATGACAATACTAAGAGCTCATGACAACATTAAGAACACATGATAAAACTAAGCACTCATGACAACACTAAGCTCTCATGAACACACTAAGAACTCATGACAACACTAAGCATTCATAACAACACAAAGCACTCATGACAACACAAACACTTATGACAACACTAAGTATTTATGACAACACTAAGCACTCATGAAAACACTAAGAACTCATGATAACGCTAAGTTCTCATGACAACACAAAAACTCATTACAATACTAAGCGCTCATGAAAACATTTAATGCCCACGACAACACTAAGTGCTCATGACAAAACTAAAAGCTCATGTCAACACTATGCACTCAAGACAACACTAAGCGCTCATGAAAAAACTATGCGCTCATAACAAAACTAAGTACTCATGACAGCACTTAGCACTCATGACGAAAATAATCGCCCATGACAGCTCAAAGCACTCAAGACAACACTAAGTGCTTATGACAACACAAAGTGCTCATGACAACAATAGTACTCATGATAACACTAAGAATGCATGACAACACTAAGTGCTGATGACTACAGTAAGTGCTCATGACAACACTAAGTGCTCATGACAACACAAAAACTTATGACAACACTAAGAACGAATAAAAACATTAAGTATTCATGACAACACTAGGAACTCATGACAACACAAAGCACTCATGACAACATCAAGAACACATGATAACACTAAGCACTCATAACAACACAAGGCTCTCATGACAACACTAAGCACTCATGAAAACACTAAGCACTCATGACAACACAAACACTTATGACAACACTAAGTATTTATGACAACACTAAGCACTCATGAAAACACTAAGAACTCATGATAACGCTAAGTTCTCTTGACAACACAAAAACTCACAACACAACACAATGACAACACAATAAAACAAGACAACACTAAGTGCTCATGACAACACTAAGTGCTCGTGCCAACACTAAATGCCCATGACGACACTAAGAACTTATGACAACACTAAACTCTCATGACAGCACTAAGTGCACATGACAACACTAAGCGCTCATGACGACACTAAGAACTCATGACACCACTAAGAACTCATGACAACACAGAGCACTCATGACAACACTAAGCACTTATGACAACACTAAGCGTACATAACAACACAAAGAACTCATGACAACACTAAGCGCTCATAACAACAGAAAGCACTCATGACAACACAAAATGTTCATGAGAACACCAAGCACTCGTACCAATCAATCAGCGCTCATGACAACACTAAGCACTAATGACAATACTAAGCACTCATTACACCACTATGACTAAATGACAATACTAATCGCTCATGACAACACTAAGCGCTCATGACAACACAATGAACTCATGACAATACTAAGCGCTCATGAAAAATTTAATTCCCATGACAAAATTAAGTGCTCATGACAACACTAAGTGCTCATGACCAAACTAAGTGTTCATTACAACACTTAGCGCTCATGACAACATTGGGTGCAATTGGCAACACTAAGTGCTCATGACAACACAAAATCCCATGCCAACACTAAGAACACATGATAACACTAAGCATCCATGACAACACAAGGAACTCATGACAACTCTAAGCACTCATGACAACACTAAGCACTCATGACATCACAAAGCACTCACGAAATCACTAAGCTCTCATGACAACACAAACACTCATGACAACACTAAGTTCATATGACAAAACGAAGCACTCATGAAAACACTAAGAACTCATGACAACAGTAAGCTCTCATGACAAAATTAAAAACTCATGAACATACTAAGCACTCATGACAACACTAAGTTCTCATGACAACACTAAGCGCCCATGACGACACTAAGAACTCATGAACACACAAAGCACCATAACAAACCTAAGTGCTCATGACAACACTAAATGCTCATGACAACACTAAGAACTCATGACAACACTAAGAACTCATGACAACACTAAGAACTCATGACAACACTAAGAACTCATGACAACACTAAGAACTCATAACAACAGAAAGCACTCATGACAACACAAAATGTTCATGAGAACACTAAGCACTCGTACCAACAATAAGCGCTCATAACAACACTAGGAACTCATGTCAACACTAAGCACTTATGACAACATTATGGAAACATGATAACACTAAGCACAAATGTCAACACTAAGCTCTCATGACAACACTAAGCAATCATGACAACACTAAGCACTCATGACAAAACTAAGCACCCATGACAACACTAAACACTCACGACAACACTAAGTTCTCATGACAACACTAAGCACTCTTGATAACACTAAGCACTCGTGACAACACAAAAACTCATGACATTACTAAGCGCTCATGGCAACACTTAGCACTCAAGAAAACACAAAGCACTCATGACAACACTAAGCGCTCATGACAACACTATGCGCTCATGAAAAACTAAGTGCTCATGATAAAACTAAGCGCTCATGTCAACACTAAGCACTCAAGACAACACTAAACGCTCATGACAATACTATGTGCTCATTACAAAACTAAGTACTCATGACAACACTAAACACTCATGACGAAACTAATCGCTCATGACAGCTCTAAGCGCTCATGACAATTCTAAGCACTCACGACAACACTTAGTTCTCATGACAACACTAAGCGCTCATGACAACACTAAGTTCTCATGACAACACTAAAAACTCATGACAACACTAAGTTCTCATGACAACAGTAAGTGATCCTGACAACACTAAGTGCTCATGACAACACTAAGTGCTCATGACAACACTAAGCGCTCATGACAACACTAGGAACTCCTGACAACACAAAAACTCAATACAACACAAAAAACAAGACAACACTACAACTCTTGACAACACTAAGCGTGCCTGACAACTTTAAGTGCTCATCACAACAATAGGTGCTCATGACAACACTAAGGGCTGATGACTACACTAAGTGCTCATGACAACACTAAGTGCTCATGACAACACTTAGTGCTCATGACAACACAAAAACTCATGACAACACTAGGAACTCATGACAACACAAAGAACTCATGACAACATTAAGAACACATGCTAACACTAAGCACTCATGACAACACAAGGCTCTCATGACAACACTAATCACTCATGAAAACACTAAGCACTCATGACAACACTAAGCACTCATGACAACACAAACACTTATGACAACACTAAGCACTCATAAAAACACTAAGAACTCATGATAACGCTAAGTTCTCATGACAACACAAAAACTTGCAACACAACACAATGACAACACAATAAAACAAGACAACACTAAGTGCTCATGACAACACTAAGTGCTCGTGCCAACACTAAATGCCCATGACGACACTAAGAACTTATGACAACACTAAACTCTCATGACAGCACTAATTGCACATGACAACACTAAGCGCTCATGACGACACTAAGAACTCATGACACCACTAAGAACTCATGACACCACTAAGAACTCATGACAACAAAGAGCACTCATGACAACACTAAGCACTTATGACAACACTAAGCGTTCATAACAACACAAAGAACTCATGACAACACTAAATGTTCATAACAACACTAAGCACTCGTACCAACAATCAGCGCTCAT
The DNA here is from genome assembly GCF_040958095.1 of Procambarus clarkii. Classification (NCBI taxonomy): domain Eukaryota; kingdom Metazoa; phylum Arthropoda; class Malacostraca; order Decapoda; family Cambaridae; genus Procambarus; species Procambarus clarkii. The sequence continues at coordinate 8,964,748 of NC_091205.1, read as the reverse complement.
GAAAACACTAAGCACTAATAACAATACTAAGCACTCATTACACCACTATGACTATATGACAATACTAATCGCTCATGACAGCTCGAAATGCTCATGACAACACTAAGAGCTCTTGACAACACAAAGCGCTCATGACAACACAATGAACTCATGACAATACTAAGCGCTCATGAAAACATTTAATTCCCACGACAAAACTAAGTGCTCATGACCACACTAAGTGCTCATGACCAAACTAAGTGTTCATTACAACACAAAAACTCATGACAACACTTAGCGCTCATGACAACATTGGGTGCAATTGACAACACTAAGTGCTCATGACAACACAAAATCCCATGCCAACACTAAGAACACATGATAACACTAAGCAGCCATGACAACATTAGGAACTCATGACAACACTAAGCACTCATGACAACACTAAGCACTCATGACATCACTAAGCACTCACGACATCACTAAGCTCTCATGACAACACAAACACTCATGACAACACTAAGTTCATATGACAACACTAAGCACTCATGAAAACACTAAAAACTCATGACAACGCTAAGTTCTCATGACAACATAAAAACTCATGACAATACTAAGCACTCATGACAATACTAAGCACTCATGACAACACTAAGTTCTCATGACAACACAATAAATCAAGACAACACTAAGTGCTCATGACAACACTAAGTGCTCAGGGGAACACTAAGTGCTCATAATAACACTAAGTGCTCATACCAACACTAAGCGCCCATGACGACACTAAGAACTCATGAACACACAAAGCACCATGACAAACCTAAGTGCTCATGACAACACTAAACGCTCATGACAACACTAAGAACTCATGACAACACTAAGCGCTCATAACAACAGAAAGCACTCATGACAACACAAAATGTTCATAAGAACACTAAGCACTCGTACCAACAATCAGCGCTCATGACAACACTAGGAACTCATGTCAACACTAAGCACTCATGACAACATTAGGAAAACATGATAACACTAAGTACTAATGTCAACACTAAGCTCTCATGACAACACTAAGCAATCATGACAGCACTAAGCACTCATGACAAAACTAAACACTCATGACAACACTGAACACCCATGACAACACTAAGCACTCATGACAACACTAAGTTCTCATGACAACACTAAGCACTCATGAAAACACTAAGCACTCATGACAACACAAAAACTCATGACATTACTAAGCGCTCATGACAACACTTAGCACTCAAGAAAACACTAAGCACTCATGACAACACTAAGCGCTCATGACAACACTATGCGTTCATGAAAAACTAAGTGCTCATGATAAAACTAAGCGCTCATGTCAACACTAAGCACTCAAGACAACACTAAGCGCTCATGACAACACTATGCACTCATAACAAAACAAAGTACTCATGACAACACTAAGCACTCATAACGAAACTAATCGCTCATGACAGCTCTAAGCGCTCATGACAATACTAAGCACTCATGACAACCCTTAGTTCTCATGACAACACTAAGCGCTCATGACAACACTAAGCGCTCATGACAACACTAAGTTCTGATGACAACACTAAAAACTCATGACAACACTAAGTTCTCATGACAACTGTAAGTGCTCCTGACAACACTAAGTGCTCATGACAACACTAAGTGCTCATGACAACACTAAGCGCTCATGACAACACTAAGAACTCCTGACAACACAAAAATTCAATACAACACAAAAAACAAGACAACACTACAACTCTTGACAACACTAAGCGCTCCTGACAACTTTAAGTGCTCATCACAACAATAGGTGCTCATGACAACACTAAGTGCTGATGACTACACTAAGTGCTCATGACAACACTATGTGCTCATGACAACACAAAAACTCATGACAACACTAAGAACGAATAACAACACTAAGTACTCATGACAACACTAGGAACTCATGACAACACAAAGCACTCATGACAACATTAGGAACACATGATAACACTAAGCACTCATGACAACACAAGGCTCTCATGACAACACTAAGCACTCATGAAAACACTAAGCACTCATGACAACACTAAGCACTCATGACGACACTAAGAACTTATGACAACACTAAACTCTCATGACAGCACTAAGTGCACATGACAACACTAAGCGCTCATGACGACACTAAGAACTCATGACACCACTAAGAACTCATGACAACACAGAGCACTCATGACAACACTAAGCATTTATGACAACACTAAGCACTCGTACCAACAATAAGCGCTCATGACAAAACTAAGCACTAATGACAATACTAAGCACTCATTACACCACTATGACTAAATGACAATACTAATCGCTCATGACAGCTCTAAAAGCTCATGACAACACTAAGAGCTCATGACAACACTAAGGGCTCATGACAACACAATGAACTCATGACAATACTAAGCGCTCATGAAAACATTTAATTCCCACGACAAAACTAAGTGCTCATGACAACACTAAGTGCTCATGACGACACTAAGAACTCATGACACCACTAAGAACTCATGACACCACTAAGAACTCATGACAACAAAGAGCACTCATGACAACACTAAGCACTTATGACAACACTAAGCGTTCATAACAACACAAAGAACTCATGACAACACTAAATGTTCATAACAACACAAAGAACTCATGACAACACTAAATGTTCATAACAACACTAAGCACTCGTACCAACAATCAGCGCTCATGACAACACTAAGCACTAATAACAATACTAAGCACTCATTACACCACTATGACTAAATGACAATACTAATCGCTCATGACAGCTCGAAATGCTCATGACAACACTAAGAGCTCTTGACAACACAAAGCGCTCATGACAACACAATGAACTCATGACAATACTAAGCGCTCATGAAAACATTTAATTCCCACGACAAAACTAAGTGCTCATGACCAAACTAAGTGTTCATTACAACACAAAAACGCATGACAACACTTAGCGCTCATGACAACATTGGGTGCAATTGACAACACTAAGTGCTCATGACAACACAAAATCCCATGCCAACACTAAGAACACATGATAACACTAAGCATCCATGACAACATTAGGAACTCATGACAACACTAAGCACTCATGACAACACTAAGCACTCATGACATCACTAAGCACTCACGACATCACTAAGCTCTCATGACAACACAAACACTCATGACAACACTAAGTTCATATGACAACACTAAGCACTCATGAAAACACTAAAAACTCATGACTACGCTAAGTTCTCATGACAACATAAAAACTCATGACAATACTAAGCACTCATGACAATACTAAGCACTCATGACAACACTAAGTTCTCATGACAACACAATAAATCAAGACAACACTAAGTGCTCATGACAACACTAAGTGCTCAGGGGAACACTAAGTGCTCATAATAACACTAAGTGCTCATACCAACACTAAGCGCCCATGACGACACTAAGAACTCATGAACACACAAAGCACCATGACAAACCTAAGTGCTCATGACAACACTAAACGCTCATGACAACACTAAGAACTCATGACAACACTAAGCGCTCATAACAACAGAAAGCACTCATGACAACTCAAAATGTTCATAAGAACACTAAGCACTCGTACCAACAATCAGCGCTCATGACAACACTAGGAACTCATGTCAACACTAAGCACTCATGACAACATTAGGAAAACATGATAACACTAAGTACTAATGTCAACACTAAGCTCTCATGACAACACTAAGCAATCATGACAGCACTAAGCACTCATGACAACACTAAGCACTCATGACAACACTAAGTTCTCATGACAACACTAAGCACTCATGAAAACACTAAGCACTCATGACAACACAAAAACTCATGACATTACTAAGCGCTCATGACAACACTTAGCACTCAAGAAAACACTAAGCACTCATGACAACACTAAGCGCTCATGACAACACTATGCGCTCATGAAAAACTAAGTGCTCATGATAAAACTAAGCGCTCATGTCAACACTAAGCACTCAAGACAACACTAAGCGCTCATGACAACACTATGCACTCATAACAAAACTAAGTACTCATGACAACACTAAGCACTCATAACGAAACTAATCGCTCATGACAGCTCTAAGCACTCATGACAATACTAAGCACTCATGACAACCCTTAGTTCTCATGACAACACTAAGCGCTCATGACAACACTAAGTTCTGATGACAACACTAAAAACTCATGACAACACTAAGTTCTCATGACAACAGTAAATGCTCCTGACAACACTAAGTGCTCATGACAACACTAAGTGCTCATGACAACACTAAGCGCTCATGACAACACTAAGAACTCCTGACAACACAAAAATTCAATACAACACAAAAAACAAGACAACACTACAACTCTTCACAACACTAAGCGCTCCTGACAACTTTAAGTGCTCATCACAACAATAGGTGCTCATGACAACACTAAGTGCTGATGACTACACTAAGTGCTCATGACAACACTATGTGCTCATGACAACACAAAAACTCATGACAACACTAAGAACGAATAACAACACTAAGTACTCATGACAACACTAGGAACTCATGACAACACAAAGCACTCATGACAACATTAGGAACACATGATAACACTAAGCACTCATGACAACACAAGGCTCTCATGACAACACTAAGCACTCATGAAAACACTAAGCACTCATGACAACACTAAGCACTCATGACGACACTAAGAACTTATGACAACACTAAACTCTCATGACAGCACTAAGTGCACATGACAACACTAAGCGCTCATGACGACACTAAGAACTCATGACACCACTAAGAACTCATGACAACACAGAGCACTCATGACAACACTAAGCATTTATGACAACACTAAGCATTCATAACAACACAAAGAACTCATGACAACACTAAATGTTCATAACAACACTAAGCACTCGTACCAACAATAAGCGTTCATGACAAAACTAAGCACTAATGACAATACTAAGCACTCATTACACCACTATGACTAAATGACAATACTAATCGCTCATGACAGCTCTAAAAGCCCATGACAACACTAAGAGCTCATGACAACACTAAGGGCTCATGACAACACAATGAACTCATGACAATACTAAGCGCTCATGAAAACATTTAATTCCCACGACAAAACTAAGTGCTCATGACAACACTAAGAGCTCATGACCAAACTAAGTGTTCATTACAACACAAAAACTCATGACAACACTTAGCGCTCATGACAATATTGGGTGCAATTGACAACACTAAGTGCTCATGACAACACAAAATCCCATGCCAACACTTAGAACACATGATAACACTAAGCATCCATGACAACATTAGGAACTCATGACAACACTAAGCACTCATGACAACACTAAGCACTCATGACATCCCTAAGCACTCACGACATCACTAAGCTCTCATGACAACACAAACACGCATGACAACACTAAGTTCATATGACAACACTAAGCACTCATGAAAACACTAAGAACTCATGACAACGCTAAGTTCTCATGACAACATAAAAACTCATGAATATACTAAGCACTCATGACAACACTAAGTTCTCACGACAACACAATAAATCAAGAAACACTAAGTGCTCATGACAACACTAAGTGCTCATACCAACACTAAGCGCCCATGACGACACTAAGAACTCATGAACACACAAAGCACCATAACAAACCTAAGTGCACATGACAACACTAAACGCTCATGACAACACTAAGAACTCATGACAACACTAAGAACTCATGACAACACTAAGAACTCATGACAACACTAAGAACTCATGACAACACAAAGCACTCATGACAACACTAAGCCCTAATGACAACACTAAGCGCTCATAACAACAGAAAACACTCATGACAACACAAAATGTTCATGAGAACACTAAGCACTCGTACCAACAATAAGCGCTCATGACAACACTAGGAACTCATGGCAACACTAAGCACTCATGACAACATTAGGAAAACATGACAACACTAAGCACTCATGACAAAACGAAGCACTCATGACAACACTGAACACCCATGACAACACTAAGGACTCATGACAAAACTAAGTTCTCATGACAACACTAAGCACTCATGAAAACACTAAGTTTTCATGACAACACTAAGCACTCATGACAACACTAAGCACTCGTGACAACACAAAAACTCATGACATTACTGAGCGCTCATGAGAACACTTAGCACTCAAGAAAACACTAAGCACTCATGACAACACTAAGCGCTCATGACAACACTATGCGCTCACGAAAAACTAAGTGCTCATGATTAAACTAAGCACTCGTGTCAACACTAAGCACTCAAGACAACACTAAGCATTCATGACAACACTATGCGCTCATAACAAAACTAAGTACTCATGACAACACTAAGCACACATGACGAAACTAATTGCTCATGACAGCTCTAAGCGCTCATGACAACACTAAGTGCTTATGACAGCACAAAGTGCTCATGACAACAATAGCACTCATGATGACACTAAGAATGCATGACAACACTAAGCGCTCATGACAACTCAAGGAACTCATGAGAACACTAAGCGCTCATAACAACATTAAGTGCTCAAGACAACACTAAATGATCATGTCAACACTAAGTGCCTATGACAACACAAAGAACTCATGATAACACTAAGCAATCATGACAAAAGTAGTCGCATATTACAACACTATGCGCTCATGATAACATTAGGTGCTTAATAAAACACTAAGCGCTCATGACAGCACTAAGCACTCATGGCAACACTAAATGTTCATAACAACACTAAGCACTCGTACCAACAATCACCGCTCATGACAACACTAAGCACTAACGACAATTCTAAGCACTCATTACACCACTATGACTAAATGACAATACTAATCGCTCATGACAGCTCTAAACGCTCATAACAACACTTAGAGCTCATGACAACAATAGTACTCATGACAACACTAAGAACTCATGACAACACAAAGCACTCATGACAACACTAAGCACTTATGACAACACTAAGCGTTCATAACAACACAAAGCACTCATGACAACACTAAATGTTTATATCAACACTAAGCAATCCTACCAACAATCAGCGCTCATGACAACACTAAGAACTAATGACAATACTAAGCACTCATTACACCACTATGACTAAATGACAATACTAATCGCTCATGACAGCTCTAAACACTCATGACAATACTGAGAGCTCATGACAACAATAGCGCTCATGACAACACTAAGAATGCATGACAACACTAAGAATGCACGAAAACACTAAGCGCTCATGGCAACACAATGAACTCATGACAATACTAAGAGCTCATGACAACATTAAGAACACATGATAAAACTAAGCACTCATGACAACACTAAGCTCTCACGAACACACTAAGAACTCATGACAACACTAAGCATTCATAACAACACAAAGCACTCATGACAACACAAACACTTATGACAACACTAAGTTCTTATGACAACACTAAGTTCTCATGAAAACACTAAACTCAAAATAACGCTAAGTTCTCATGACAACACAAAAACTCATTACAATACTAAGCGCTCATGAAAACATTTAATGCCCACGACAACACTAAGTGCTCATGACAAAACTAAGTGCTCATGATAAAACTAAAAGCTCATGTCAACACTATGCACTCAAGACAACACTAAGCGCTCATGAAAAAACTATGCGCTCATAACAAAACTAAGTACTCATGACAGCACTTAGCACTCATGACGAAAATAATCGCCCATGACAGCTCTAAGCACTCAAGACAACACTAAGTGCTTATGACAACACAAAGTGCTCATGACAACAATAGTACTCATGATAACACTAAGAATGCATGACAACACTAAGCGCTCATGACAACTCAAGGAACTCATGAAAACACTAAGCGCTCATGACAACTTTAAGTGCTCACGACAACACTAAATATCATGCCAACACTAAGTGCCTATGACTACACAAAGAACTCATGATAACACTAAGCAATCATGCCAAAATAGTCACTATGACAACACTATGCGATCATGATAACATTATGTGCTTATTAAAACTCTAAGCGCTCATGACAGCACTAAGCGCTCATGACAACACTTAGCGCTCAGAACAACACTAAGCACTTATAACAACATTAAGCTCTCATGAAAACAATAAGCACTCATGACAACACTAGGAACTCATGACAACACTGCGCTCAGAACAACACTAAGCATTTATAACAACATTAAGCTCTCATGAAAACAATAAGCGCTCATGACATCACTAAGAACTCATGACAACAATAAGCAATCATTACAACACTAAGCGCTCATGACAACACTATGCGCTCATAACAAAACTAAGCACTCATGACAACACTAAGCTCTCATGAAAACAATAAGCACTCATGACAACACTAGGAACTCATGACAACAGTAAGCACTCATGACAACATTAAGAACACATGATAACACTAAGCACCTATGACAACACTAAGCTCACATGACAACACAAACACTCGTGACAACACTAAGTTCTTATGACAACACTGAGCACTCATGAAAACACTTTGCGCTCAGGTCAAAACTAAGTGCTCATGACAAAATGAAGCGCTCATGTCAATACTAGGCACTCATGACAACACTAAGCGCTCATGACAACACTATGCGCTCATAACAAAACAAAAAACTCATGACGACACTAAGCACTCATGACGAAACTAATCGCTCATGACAGCTCTAAGCCCTCATGACAACACTAAGTGCTTACGACAACACAAAGTGCTCATGACAACAATAGCACTAATGATAACACTTAGAATGCATGACAACACTAAACGCTCATGACAACACAAGGAACTCATGAGAACACTAAGCGCTCATGACAACATTAAGTGCTCACGACAACACCAAATGATCATGTCAACACTAAGTGCCTATGACAACACTTAGTGCTCATGACACCACTATGTGCTCATAACAACACTAAGCGCCCATGAAAACACTAAGCACTCATGACAACACTTAGTTCTCATGACAACACTAAGTGCTCATGATAACATTAAGAACTCATGACAACACTAAGTGCTCAAGGACACACTAAGTGCTCATGACACCACTAAGCACTCATGACAACACTAAGTTCTCATCACAACACTAAGTTCTCATGACAACACTAAGTGCTCATGACAACACTAAGTGTTCATGACAACACTAAGCGCTCATTAAAACACTAAGTTCTCATGACAACACTAAGAACTCATGACTACGCTAAGTTCTCATGACAACACAAAAACTCATGACAATACTAAGCACTCATGACAACACTAAGCACTCATGACAACACTAAGCACTCATGACAACACAAAATCTCATGAAAACACAATAAATCAAGAAAACGCTAAGTGCTCATGACAACACTAAGTGCTCATGGGAACACTAAGTGCTCATGACAACAGTAAGTGCTCATGCCAACACTAAGCGCCCATGACGACACTAAGAACTTATGACAGCTCTAAGCGCTCATGACATCACTAAGCAATCATGACAACAATAGCACTCATGATAACACTAAGAATGCATAACAACACTAAGCTCTCGTGACAACACAAGGAACTCATGAGAAAACTAAGCGCTTATGACAACATTAAGTGCTCACAACAACACTAAATTATCATGCCAACATTAAGTGCCTATGACAACACTTGGTGATCATGACACCACTAAGTTCTCATAACAACACTAAGCGCCCATGACAACACTAAGCATTCGTGACAATACTAAGCACTCATGACAACACTTAGTTTTCATGATAACACTAAGCACTCAAGACAACACTAAGTTCTCATGACAACAATAAGAACTCCTGACAACACTAAGTGCTCATGACAATACTAAGCGCTCATGACAACACTAAGTGCTCATGACAACACTAAGTGCTCATGACAACACTAATTTCACATGACAGCACTAAGAACTCATGACAACACTAAGTTCTCATAACAACACTAAGTGCTCATGACAACACTAAGTTCTCATGACAACACTAAGAACTCATGACAACACAAAAAATCAAGACAACACTAAGTTCTCTTGTCAACACTAAGTGCTCATGACTACATAAAAACTCATGACAACACTAAGATATCCAGACAACTTTAAGTGCTCATGAAAACAATAAGTTCTCATGACAACACTTAGTGCTCATGACAACACTAAGTGCTCTCGACAACACAAAAACTCATGACAACACTAGGAACAAATAACACTAATCACTCATGAATACACTAGGATCTCATAACAACAGTAAGCACTCATGAATACACTAGGATCTCATGACAACAGTAAGCACTCATGACAACATTAACAACACATGATAACACTAAGCACTCATGACAACACTAAGTTTTTATGACAACACTAAGTACTCAAGAAAAAACTAAGAACTCATGACAACGCTAAGTTCTCATGACAACACATAAACTCATGACAACACAATAAATCAAGACAACACTAAGTGCTCATGACAACACTAAGTGCTCAAGGACACACTAAGTGCTCATGACAACACTAAGCACTCATGACAACACTAAACGCTCATGACAACACTATGCACACATAACAAAACTAAGTACTTATGACAACACTAAGCGCTCATGACGAAACTAATCGCTCATGACAGCTCTAAGCGCTCATGACAACACTAAGTGCTTATGACAACACAAATTGCACATGACAACAATAGCACTCATTATAACACTAAGAATACATGACAACACTAAGCGCTCATGACAACACAAGAAACTCATGAGAACACTAAGCGTTCATAACAAAATTAAGAGCTCACAACAAAACTAAATGATCATGCCAACACTAAGGGCCTATGATTACACAAAGAACTCATGATAACACTAAGCAATCATGACAAAAATTGTCACACATGATAACACTATGCGCTCATGATAACAATATGTGCTTATTAAAACACTAAGCGCTCATGACAGCACTAAGCGCTCACAACAACACTAAATTATCATGCCAAAACTAAGTGCCTATGACAACACTTAGTGCTCATGACACCACTAAGTACTCATATGAACAATAAGCGCCCATGACAACACTAAGCACTCATGACATCACTTAGTTCTCATGACAACACTAAGAACTCATGACAATACTAAGTGCTCATGACAATACAAAGCCCTCATGATAACACTAAGCAATCATGACAAAAATAGGCGCCCGAGACAACACAAAGCGCTCATGATAACATTATGCGCTAATTACAAAACTAAACACTCATGACAACACTAAGCGCTCATGACAACACTAATCACTCATAATATTTTACTGTTATGTATATAGAAATTTAGCATTATGCATTTATAATACAGAACAATTTGGTGGTTCCACTGCCTCATAATTATATAAAATACATTGTGACAAATACTTCATAATTAAAATCAGAGTTTTTTGACAACTATAAAAGATCCTGTTGAAATCATGATGTTTGGAGTTATACGCTTCTTAGTAAATAATATTGTGTAATGTTTGGCACAATTTATCACTGTATTTACAAACTGTTTAGGTATTAATGTATTCGTTTTTTTTTTTAATGCGTAATATGTTACTTAATCCTAAACTTCTTATACAACGGCTATATCAGATATAAGTAATAGTCGCGAAACGGCTTATGAAAAAAAAAACTTTCCCCAAATGAAATTAGCGTTTCGGCGATCGAGCGGCAACATTTAAAAGTGTATACTCTTGTCACTGTCTTGACATTATTTTTCGATGTTCGTATTTCATTTTTGTACCAACGTGTTCGCAATAGAATTTTCTAGGACATAAGTGTAAAACGTCACATAAGGATGCGTTCGACCGGCCACAAATATAAAAACTACGTCGATCATACTCGGCGTGTCAATAATACAATTGTTTTACCACGATGATTCACTGCCATGCCGTTTTCCCAAATAAGCTCTTCGGCTATTTGAGAAAACGTAAATTTCATGGCGAACATTTTAAACTATTCCCAATTAGATCGGATCGAAATTGGAATTTATACAAATATTTATTCTCGTGACGCCCGCCAGTGTCACCCTTGAGGAACCCGAACAAAACTTAGTGAGGTGCTCGTGCACCACCGCGGGCGAAAGTGTACGTTTAATTGTTCTTTTAGTGTAAATAACGGAATAAAATGTAAGACATAGTCTGCATATCTTTTTCCAGATGTCTTTTAAGTTTTTTTTCTAAAGAAAACTAAGATTTTTGCAAATTTTGCTTAACACGTACATTATTTATTAACTTTTTGTTGTTATTATTGTTATAATTAAAAGAATTACACCTTGTTTTTTTTGCTTATGTACAAAACATGGTGTAATAACCAGTTCGTTGCCCCTAAATCAGCACAACATAACTAGTTTACCCATGGCATTGCCCCTAAGTCAACAAAAACAACCAGTGTATTGCTGTAAATATTTATAGCTTAGGATTTCTTAGCTCAGGTTAGTCATGTTTAGACTCTGTTGTTTTAGGTTAGATTAACCTTCGTAACCTTCCTATGCTGTATACGAACTGAACGACCGGGCTCCACAACAACAATGATGTATGGCCACATCAGTTCGATTATTCTGGTAATATTTAACTACTGCTAATTGTCATTAGTTTAACAATATTGTTAGGGAATGTCAGAAGAGTTAGGGAATGTCAGAGGAGTAGTCACAGGGCGATAAAAGGAACCCAGCTTCTGGGTACGGGATCTTTGCCCGAAACGCTATGCGTGATAGTGGCTATATAATAATAATAATAATTTATTTAGGAAAAGTACATACATAAATGCAGAGTTATAGTACAAACATTCTGTTTGATTTATAGATAGAGGTAGTACATACAGTACCTAAAGCCACTAGTACGCATAGCGTTCCGGGCAAGATTGTAAAATCATCATCATTCCTATTTTCTCTCTTAACCCCCAGTGTACATTCTCGTATAAATAAATAAATAAATAACCAGGGTTTTTTATGCGGCTGTGCTGAAAGCCTGACGTAAAATAAATCATTGTGTCAGGGAACAGGAAGCTACAAATTAGGCTTATATTGAGGTTCCCCCCCCCCCCAATTACTGGTGGAGTAAATCAGCCTAGCCTACTTCTTCCTACCATAACCTAGCCAACACTAGCCAAGCCTAGTCTACCCTTGCCTAACCTAGCAAACAGCCCTTGACCCCCTACTGTTAAGACTCTGCTCTCTGATTGTACCTATGACACCTATTATTAATTTCCTTCTGGATCTTTAGCCCCAGTATGTTGTTATACTATGCTGTGCAAATTTGGGACCTGACCCTCTAGTATCTTCCATATATGTATTATTTGATACCATTCTTGTCTCCTGTCCAGAGAGTATATTTTGAGAGCTTTGAGACGGTCTCAACTATTTAGATGTTTTATCATTTCTATGCTTGCTGTTTATGGTCTCTGTATTCCCTCTAATTCAGAGATCTCTCCTGTTCAGAAAGGGGGAGTGAGTACTGAGCAATACTCAAGATGGGACAGCACCAGTTATTTAAATAGTGTTAGCATTACTGTGGGTGGGATCTCTGAATTTTAACGTTCTCATAAACCATCCCATTATTTTTCTGGCCGCCACTATATTTGCTCGGTTATGTTCACAAAATGTGAGGTCGTCAGACGTAGTAATTCTCAGATCTCTTGCATGTTTTTTCCTTCTTAGAGTAGGTCTGATTGTGTCCTGTACTCCTTGTTTCATTTAATTTCCTCGTTTCCACCATACTTCAGCACCTGTAACTTATCACTGTTAAACATCATGTTATTTCTGTTTTTATCAATGTCTCTTACAGTGCCAGTTTTCTTGTGTCTTGTGTATCATCTGTAAAATTTCATTGTTCAAATTTCAGTTATATTTTGCTTGTATTTTCACATGTATTAATTTTATTTTTATCTCAGTTTAATTACTGAAAAAATACCAAGAAAATGCCATATGTAAAATGGCATATGAAAAATGCCATATGCCATATATAAAAAATGCCATATGTAAACAAAAAAGAGCTTATGAGATTTGCGTGTCACAACTCTCATTTGCAGTTTTTGGATGGTGGTGCAAGTATGCATCCTACCTTGTTCTTGTAGCTTTATATAATTAATCTAAACTGATTCTATTTTATGCCTGGTATTAAATAGTTTTGTACCTTTTAGGTAAATTTTACAGCAGCCCAACATCAATTTCAACCAATGATATTGTTTCTGATGCAGTCGAATATCTGAGAGATCATTGCAACAATGAATTCCAAAAATGCAAGTAAGTTTCATTATAATTAGGATTAGATTTCCTTTATCAAGGTACTATATTTTAATCATATTTCATACTTTATGATAGCCCAAATTATCATAATTTTCAGGCCAGAAAAGTGTATGAAGCAGTCTTGCATGTTACATAGTATCCATTTAGCTAAGAGTATAATTAGCAAATGATTCACAAAAATATTAATTACACAACTTGATAATTGTCCCAGACAGACGTAAAGATCATTGCATCTTCATTTTCTGATGTGTGGTTTTGTCATCCAAAGAGTGTAGATTATTACCTAAAATTCCAATTTAGAATATTTATTAAGTATAACTTAGTTTGCTTTCATCTAGAGTATGCACCTCCTCTCTTGGATTGCCTACCCTCCATCCTTCACCAGACATCAAATATCTTTGCTTATACTAAGTATTTAAAGTGCAATCAATACCTGCTTGATGGGGTTCTGGGAGTTCTTTTACTCAGCAAGCCTGGCAGTAGGCCAGGCTTGACTTGTGAGAATTTGGTCCACCAGGCTGTTGCTTGGAGTGGCCTGCAGGCCCACATACCCACCACAGCCCGATTGGTCCGGCACTCCTTTGAGAAAATATCTAGTTTTTTTCTTGAAGAAGTCTCTTGAATTAAGAAATATTGCCGGTTGTTCCGGCAATATTTCTTATGCTCACTAGGAGTATGTTGAAAACCGCAGACCTCTGATGTTTATTCAGTGCTCTCTGATTGTGTCTATGGCACCCCTGCTCTTCACTGGTTATATTCTGCATTTCCTTCCATATCGTTCACTTCAGTATGTTTTTATTTTACTGTGTAGATTTGGGACCTGGCCCTCCAGTATTTTCCATGTGTATATTATTTGGTATCTCTCCTGTCTCCTTTCTAGTGAGAACATTTGGATAGCTTTGAGACGATCCCAGTAATTTAGGTGCTTTATCGAGCCTATGCATGCTGTATATGCTCTCTGTATTCCCTCTATTTCAGCAATCTTCACCTGCTCTGAAGGGGGAAGTGAGTACTGAGCAGTATTCAAGACGGGACAACACAAGTGACTTGAAGAGTACAACCATTGTGATGGGATCCCTGGATTTGAAAGTTCTCGTAATCCATCCTTTCATTTTTCTGGCTGCCGCAATATTTGCCTGGTTATGTTCCCTAAACTTTAGTTTGTCAGACATTATTATTCCCAAATCCTTTACATGTCGCATTCCTACTATGGACAAATTTGATTGTGTTTTGTACCCTGTATTATGTTTAACGTTCTCATTTTTACTATATCTGAGTACCTGGAATTTGTCGCTGTTAAACATCATGTTATTTTCTGCTGCCCAGTCATAAACTTTATTAATACTGTATCTGCTTGTAGTTTTCCAATATCTTCAGCAGAGGTCATAAAAGCTGATTTTTGTGTCATCTGCCAAGGATGATACAAAGCTGTGCCTTATATATGAGTCTATATCTGATATGAGAATAAGGGAAAGCAATGGTGCAAGGACTGTATCTTGAGGTACAGAGCTTTTAACTGTTCTTGGACTCGATTTTATATGGTTGACTGTTACTCTTTGTGTTCTGTTTGAGAGAAAACTGAGTATCCAGCATCCTATTTTACCAGTTATTCTCATTGACCTCATTTTGTGTGCTATCACTCCATGGTCAAATTTATGGAATGCGTTTGCGAAATCCGTGTATACTACATCTGCATTCCATTTTTCTTCTAATGCCTCAGTGATTTTGTCGTAATGGTCAAGTAGCTGTGAGAGCAATGATCTTCCCGCTGTAAATCCAAGTTCGCCTGGATTGTGGAGATCATTTGTTTCCATGAAACTAGTGACCTGACTCCTGATCAATATCTCAAATGCTTTTATTATGTGGGACGTTAGTGCAACTGGTCTATAATTCTTTGCCAATGCTTTGCTCCCTCCCTTGTGTAGAGGGGCTATGTCTGCTGCTTTAAGCGCATCTGGTATCTCCCCATGTCCAATCTCTTCCTACTCACTATACTGAGTGCCTATGCTACTGTCACTTTGCATTTCTTTATAAATATTAAATTCCATGAGTCTGGACCCGGGGCTGAGTGCATGGGCATATTGTAAAACTCTCTTTCAAAATCTGCCATGCTCATGTTGATATCAGTTATATTTACAGGGGTTTGCATATCACGCATAAAGAAGTTGTCCGGATTTTTTTACTTTCATGCTGTGTATCTGAGTGCTAAACATATCCTCATACAGCTTTTTTAGGATTTCACTAATTGTAAAATTAGTGTTATGACAAATTAGAAATTTGCTGCTGTTGAAATGTTACCTGAAAACTTTGATAGTATGTCACATTTGTTATTATTTACAAAAAAAAATCCATATATATGGAAATATCATATATGGCTATCCTCTCTGAAATTGCAGGGGAAGGGACTTGGGTCCTTGATGTATGTAGGGTGGATCATAGTAGGCTTAAGTTAAATGCCTTATAAAGACCCTTAGGCCATTTTCATAGTCATTCCTGATGCAAGTGTCCTGTCAAGGGTGTATAGATAGATGAATAAATATGGTTGTAGATAAATGGATAAAGGGGTAAAATTATAAACACATTTGTAAAAATATTATTATAAATTATAAATACAGTATATATATAAAATTATTTAAATTTATATTTAAAAATATTTTTTGGTCAAAATATTGACACATAGTTTGAGTAAAATTAAAAATAGCTAAAGAAGGTAGTCTAAAAATCAGTGTAAGATTATAATTAAAGTATAATAATTTCAGCCGCTGCCGAACTTGCTGCAGAAATAAAAAAAAAAATCCAAGAATCGCAAGTGAAGATTTCTCAGTGGCAGCAAAGAAGAATGAAGGCTGAAATTTCTTGGGAAGAAAGTCGGTCAGTTCTATTTGAGTGGGAGGTGCGTAGGCACGCTGTTCCAGTTGAAGGTACATACACAATACTCATAAGCATATTGTCTATTTACATCAGCATATCAGTTTACAACACAACTTATTATATATGCATTTTTTTAGTTATATTTTTGAATAGAGAGTGGATACTTCGTTTTAAATATACCTGAAGCATTTTATCACTAATGAAAAATGTTTATGTATACTTATAGACAATATTTTTTTTTCTAATTCTGCATGATCTGAAACTGCACAGAAATCTTTTCTGACATAGATGCGATATTTTTGAACATATGTTATCAAATATTTTTATTTGACAGACACGAAATGCTTCAAATATATGATTGAAGCCAGCATCAAATGTGAAGATTGTCATCGCCTATTCTGCTACCACTGTGATATGAAAAAAACATTTTCTAAACCCATTCCATGATAGGTTTTCCTGGTCCAGTGGATATTATGAAGCATTGCCACCAACTGTGACTGTTGACCTTAATGGGACATTTACTGACTGGCGTATGTAAACCAAAAAATTCATTACAAATGAAAACTTTTCTTTTTACCAAGCCTTTATAATATAAGTACCAAAATATTGAAGGAAAAAAATAAATTTAAATTTTTTACTCAACAAAGAATTCAATTTTTATGGCATTCGATTTACTGAATATTATTTAAATATGCAATCTTTGCTAAGTTTATTATTATTTTCTTATTCAGAACCTGTTGTGCCAGTTCCTGTGCCAAAAATTTCCTGTAACTGTAAAGACCGTTACCTCAACATAATGAGTTCTGACATCATGTGTACTTTCATAACGCTCTCAGGTATATCTTATTTAATATTAAATTTGAACACATAAGTCTAGGAGTATTTGCATCACTGAATATAATAGCATCACTGAAGTTCTAGTGACGATACCCATACCCAAGCATGTGGACTTCAATCTTTGAGACACACAAACATATCCATGCAGTGATGGAGATGAGTTTTACAAAAGATTCAAAATAAGTTGCTTTATTTTAGGAATAAATACTAAACCTAAGCTTTCTAGGCAGGTATGACCTTTATCTGCCCATATTTGAGTGTCAAGAGTGTGGATACAACCTTCCTGCAGATGCTAAGATGTTGTATGATGGTGGATCCTTCTGCTCATCAGCCAGGAAAAGTAACACATTCATCAGCACCAAACTCCTGAACAACTGGCATTTCCTTAAAAGGAACAGTCCAGGTTTATCAATGAAATCCTTGTTAATAGCGCTCCAAGTGCTTGGCTCTCGTAATGGAAGAGTAAGTATTTATTAATTTTATATATGTAATGTAAGTACCTGTATACATTAAACTGTATATATAATATTACATAAAAATATGAACCCACTCCACACATTCCCTTGTGCCACTTACATGTACAAAACCTTGTTCTCAAATGCACATTCTGATCTGAAACTCTTCCTTGATAGATGTAAAGGATCCCATAATCACCACACCAGAAATAAATATCTCTGATATCCCCCGAGTCAAACTAAATCTGTGCAAACTCTCTATGCAAATAAAGTAATTGGTTATTGCTCCTAATTGGTAAACTCTTTATTGAATTAAAAAGCTGTCCAGCTGTTCAAAACATTATTCAAAAGCAAAACTAAAAAGCATTAATTTCATCCTCATAGTTTCCTACCTAGCTCTTCAAACTTGCACTGTAACTTGCGCTACCCACTCCCCAAATATATATGGCTAACCCATGCAACTTGCATGGGTTAGCCACATCTGGGCCTAGTGCTGGGAACTAGGTTCCCAGCACTAGGCTGGGAACCAGGTTCCCAATACTAGGCTGGGAACGTAGTGGTTCAATCTTGCACTGTAACTTGACAACAAGCACTCATGACAACACTAAGTTCTCATGACAACACTAAGCACTCATGAAAACACAAAATGCTCATGACAACACTAAGGGCTCACGACAACACTAAAAACTCATTACAGCACTAAGCACTCATGACTACACTAAGAACACATAATAACACTAAGCACTCATGACAACACTAATCGTTCATGACAACACTAAAGACACATGATAACACTAAGAGCTCATGATAACACTAAGCACTCATGACAACACTAAGCACTCATGACAACACTAAGCACTCATGACAACACTAAGCACTCATGACAACACTAAGCACTCATGACAACACGAAGCACTCATAACATCATCATGTTTTCATAACAACACTAAGTGCTCATGACAACACAAAAACTCATGCCAACACTAAGAACACATGACAACACTATGCACTTAAGACAATAGTAGGAACTCATGACAACACTAAGCACTCATGAAAACAAAAAGCACTTATGACAACTCTTAGCACTCATGACACAACAAAGCACTCATAACAACACTAAGCACTCATGAAAACACTAAGGAACTCATGACAATACAAAGTTCTCATGACAACAAAAAAACTCATGACAACACAATAAATCAAAACAACACTAAGTGCTCATGACAACAATAAGTGCTCGTGAGAACACTAAGTGCTCATGACGACACTAAGCGCCCATGACTACACTACGAACTCATGACAACACTAAGCTCTCATGTAAACACTAAGTGCTCATGAACACACAAAGCACTCATAATAACACTAAGCACATATGAAAACAATAGGCGCTCATGACAAAACTAAGTGCTCATGGTAACATTATATGCTCATTACAACACTAAGCGCTCATATCAACACTAAGCTCTCATGACCACACTAAGTACTCATGACAACACTAAGAACTCAAAACAACACTAAACATTCATGACAAAATTAAGCACTCATGACAACAATAAGCACCTATGACAACACTAAACACTCATAACAACACTTAGCACTCATGAGAACAATAATCACTTATCACAACACTAAACGCTAATGACAACATTATGCACTCATGACAACACTAAGCGCTAATGACAACATTAAGCACTCATGACAACACTTAGCGCTAATGACAACACTAAGCACTCATGACAACACTTAGCACTCATGACAACACTTGGCGCTCATGACAAAACTAAGTGCTCATGTCAACACTAAGCATTCATGACAACACTATGCGCTCAGGACAACACTATGCGCTCATTACAAAACTAAGCACTCATGACAACACTAAGCACTCATGAAAACAAAAAGCACTTATGACAACTCTTAGCGCTCATGACACAACAAAGCACTCATGACAACAGTAAGCGCTCATGACAACACAAAGCGCTCATGACAACTCTAAGCACTCATGACAACACTTAGCATTCTTGACAACACTAAGCACTCATGACAAGTCTTAGCACTCATGACAACACTAAGCACTCATGACAACAATAAGCACTCATCACAACACTAGGCGCTCATGACAACTCTAAGTGTTCATGATAACATTAAGCGGTCATGACAACACTAAGCACCCATGACAACACTTAGCACTCATGACAACACTAAGCACTCATGACAACACTTAGCATTCTTGACAACACTAAGCACTCATGACAACACTAAGCACTCATGACAACACTAAGCACTCATAACAATACTAAGCACTCATGACAACACTAAGTTCTCATGACAACACTAAGCACTCATGACAACACTAAGCACTCATAAACATACTAAGTTCTCATGACAACAGAAAAACTCATGACAAAACAAGGCACTAATGACAACACTAAGCACTCATAGCATCACCATGTTCTCATAACAACACTAAGTGCTCATAACAACACCAAAACTCCTGCCAACACTAAGATGACATGAAAACACTACGCACTCATGACAACACTAGGAACTCCTGACAACACTAAGAACACATGACAACACAAGGCATTCAAGACATAACTAAGCACTGATGAAAACACTAAGCACTCATGACAAGACTTAGCACTCATGACAACACTAAGCACTGATGACAACACTAAGCACTCTTGACAATACTAAGAGCTCATGACGACAAAAAGCGCTCATGACAACACTAAGTGCTCAAGATAACATTACGCGCTCGTTACAACACTTAGCTCTCATGACAACACTAAGTGCTCATGACAACACTAAGAAGTCATGACAACACCAATCAATCATAACAACACAAAGTGCTCATGACAAAACTAAGCACTCGTGATAATACTTAGAACAAATGACAACACAAAGCGCAAATGAAAACACTAAGCACTGAGGAAGACACTAAGAACACTTGAAAACACTAAGTGCTCATGACAACAAAAAGCACTCATAACAACATTAAGCGCCCATGACAACACAAAGAACTCATGTTAACACTAAGCAATCATGATAAC
The DNA here is from genome assembly GCF_040958095.1 of Procambarus clarkii. Taxonomy (NCBI): domain Eukaryota; kingdom Metazoa; phylum Arthropoda; class Malacostraca; order Decapoda; family Cambaridae; genus Procambarus; species Procambarus clarkii. The sequence goes on along the minus strand of NC_091205.1, from coordinate 8,943,201 downwards.
ACTAAGTGCTCATGACAAAAGTGCTCATGACAACACGAAGTGTTCGTGACAACACAAAAACTCATGAAAACTCTTAGAGCTAATGACAACATTAAGAACTCAAAGCAACACTAACCATTCATGACAAAGCTAAGCGCTCATGACAGCACTAAGCACCTATGACAACACTAAACACTCATAACAACACTTAGCACTCATGAGAACAATAATCGCTTATCACAACACTAAACGCTAATGACAACCTTAAGCACTCATGACAACACTAAGTGCTAATGACAACACTAAGAAGTCATGACAACACTAATCAATCATAACAACACAAAGTGCTCATGATAATACTAAGCGCTCATGACAACACGAAGTGCTCATGACAACACTAAGTGCTCATGGCAACACGAAGTGCTCAAGATAACATTATGCGCTCGTTACAACACTTAGCTCCCACGACAACATTAGACGCTCATGACAACACTAAGTGCTCATGACAACACCAAGAAGTCATGACAACACTAATCAATCATAACACAAAGTGCTCATGACAAAACTAAGCACTCATGATAATACTTAGAACAAATGACAACACTAAGCGCAAATGAAAACACTAAGCACTGAAGAAGACACTAAGAACTCATGACAAAACTAAGTACAAATGACAACACTAAGCACTCATAACAACACTAAGCACTCATGACAACACTGAGCACTCATGACAACACCTATTCTCATGACAACACTAAGCATTCATGACAACACTAAACACTCATAAAAACACTAAGTTCTCATGACAACAGAAAAATTTATGACAAAACAAAGCACTCATGACAACACTAAGTGCTCATTACAACACTAAGCGCTGATTACAACACTGGGCGCTAATGACAACACTAAGCACTCATGACAACACTAAGTGCCCATGACAACATTAAAAACTAATGACAACACTAAGCACTCATAACCTTAAGTTCTCATGACAACACAAAGTGCTCATGACAACACAAAGTGCTCATGACAGCACTAAGTGCTCATGACAACACTAAAGGATCACGACAACACTAAAGACTCATTACAGCACTAAGCACTCATGACTACACTAAGAACACATAATAATACTAAACACTCATCACAACACTAGGCGCTCATGACAACATTAAGAGTTCATGATAACACTAAGCGGTCATGACAACACTAAACACAAATGACAACACTTAACACTCATGACAACACTAATCACTCATAAGAACACTAAGTACTCATGACAACCTTAAGTTCTAATGACAACACTATGCACTCATGACAACACTAAGTGCCCATGACAACACTTAAAATCATGACAACACTAAGCACTCATGACATCACAAAATGCTCATGACAACACTAAAGGCTCACGACAACACTAAAGACTCATTACAGCACTAAGCACTCATGACAACACTAAGAACACAGGATAACACTAAGCGCTCATGACAACACTAAGCGCTCATGACAACACTAAAGACACATGATAACACTAAGCGCACATGACATTACTAAGCACTCATGACAACACTAATCACTCATAAGAACACTAAGCACTCATAACAACAGAAAAACTCATGACAAAACAAAGCACTCGTGACAAAACTAAGCACTCATAGCATCACCATGTTCTCATGAAAACACTAAGTGCTCATAACAACATAAAAACTCATGCCAACACTAAGATCACATGACAACACTACGCACTCAAGACAACACTAGGAACTCATGACAACACTAAGAACTCATGACAATATTAAGCACCCATGACAACAGTAAGCAATCATGACAGCACTAATCACTCATGACAACACTAAGCACTCACGATAAAACTAAGCACTTATGACCACACTAAGCAGTCATGACAACACAAAAACTCATGGCAACACAATAAATCAAGACAACACTAAGTGCTTATGACAAGAATAAGTGCTCATGAGAACACTTCTATATATAGAACAATTCTGAGTGTTGGTATGAGAACTATAAGTTCTCATTCCAACACTAAACGCCCATGACAACTCTAGGTGCTCATGACAACACAAAGCACTCATAATAACACTAAGCACTCGTGAAAACAATAGGCGCTCATGACAACACTAAGTGCTCATGGTAACATTATATGCTCATTACAACACTAAGCGCTCATAACAACACAAAGCTCTCATTACAACACTAAGCACTCGGGCCAAAACTAACCACTCATGACCACACTAAGTACTCATGACAACGCTAAGAACTCAAAACAACACTAAGCATGCATTACAAAACTATGCGCTCATGATAATACAAAGCACCTGTGACAACACTAAACACTCATAACAACACTTAGCTCTCATGAGAACACTAATCGCTCATCACAACACTAAACGCTAATGACAGCACTAAGTGCTCATTACAAAACAAAAACTCCGTACAACACTAAGCGCTCATGACAATATTAAGTGCTCATGATAACACTAAGCACTCATGACAACACTAAGCACTCATGAAAACACTAAGCACTCATGAAAACAATGAGCACTCATGACAACACTAAGGACTCATGACAACACTAAGCACTCATGGCAACACTAAGAACTCATAACAACACAAAGAATCATGACAACACTAAGAGCTCAAGACAACAATAGCACACATGACAAATCTAAGAATGCATGAGAACACTAAGCGTTCATGACAACAGAAGGAATTTATGACAACACTAAGTGCTCATGACAACACAAAGCACTCATGATAACACTGACATTCATCAAAACAATTGGCGAACATGACAAAACTAAGCTCTCAAGGTAACATTATGTGCTCATTACAACACTAAGCGCTGATTACAACACTGGGCGCTCATGACAACACTAAGCTCTCATGACAACACAGTGAATACATGACGATACTTATGACTCACTACAGCTCGATGACGTAATGAAAACACTAAGCGCTCATGACAACACTTAGTACTCATGACAACAATAGCACACATGACAACACTTAGAACTCATGACAACATTAAGTGCTCATAAAACATTAAGTGCTCATGACAACACTAAGTGCTCATGACAACACCAAGAGCTCATTACAACACTAAACACTCATGACAACAGCAAGAACTCATGACACCACAAACACTCATGACAACACTAAGCGCTCATGACAACAATAGCACACATGTCAACACTAACAATGCATGAGAACACTAAGCGTTCATGACAATATAAGGAACTCATGACAACACTAAGCACTCATGACAAAATTAGGTGCTCAATACAACACTAAGCACTCATGACAACACTAAGTGCTCATGACAGCACAAGGAACTCATGAGAACATAAAGTGCTCATGACAACACTAAGTGCTGTCATGAGCCCTTAGTGAGCCCTTAGTGTTGGCTCACGACAACACTAAAAACTCATTACATCACTAAGCACTCATGACAACACTAAGAACACAGGATAACACTAAGCGCTCATGACAACACTAGGTGCTCTTGACAACACTAAGCACTTTTGACAACACTAAGCACTCATGACAACACTAAGCACTCAAAAAACACTAAGTTCTCATGACAACAGAAAAACTCATGATAAAACAAACCACTTATGACAACACTAAGCACTGATTAACAGCACCATGTTCTCATGACAACACTAAGTGCTCATGACAACACAAACACTTATGCCAACACTAAGAACACATAACAACACTAAGAACACATGCAACATTAGGAACTCATGACAACTCTAAGCACTCATAACAACATTAAGCACTCATGGCAACAGTAAGCACTCATGGTAACACTAAACACTCATGACAACATTAATCACTCATGACAAAACTAAGTGCTCATGACAACACAAAACGATAATGAAAAGAGTAAGAACTCATGACAACACTAAGCACTTATGACAACACTAAGCGCTCATAACAACACTAAATGTTCGTGACAACACTAAACACTCGTACCAACAATAAGCTCTCATGACAACACTAAAAACTAATGACAACATTACGCACCCATGACAACAGTAAGCACTCATGACAACACTGAGCACTCATGACAACACTAAACACTCATGAGAAACCTAATCACTCATGATAACACTAAGAACTCATGACAACACTAAGTTCTCATGACAACATAAAAACTCATGGCAACACAATAAATCAAGACAACACTAAACACTCATAATAACACTAAGCACTCATGACAACAATAGGCGCTCATGACAACTGTTACGGACCCGAGCCCAGCATCGTAGCACGGAGCGGTGACGACAACGCCATCTGTGGGTCAGCTCCCGAAACCCCCTCCAAATGGACGACGCCATCTAGTGAGGACGGGGTATACCGGCCACAGGGGCTGGATTCCCATCTTAATCAGCTCGTGACATAGCTGCTGCTGACCTCTGGTGAGGTGACGCTTAGACAGCAACACCATCTATGGAGTTGATAGGTGGGCGTTTGTGTCTAAGCCTGTAAGTGAGGTGCCCTAGGGTGTCCCTAGTACTGATGACGTGTCTGATTACAGAGTCGACCTGGGACTGCTGGATTCGACGATGGGCAGTCTACCCAAGGCAGCCAAAGTCTCTTCACGTGTTTGCTGCAGAAGTTGTGAGTCACCCCCCCCCCCCCCGACCGGACGAACACTGTTGAGTGTGTTAGCCTGCCTGTGACGTGGCAGTACCAGGAATCGTCGTATCTAGGGGCTGGCTGGTGGAAGAGACTAACCACTGTGGTGAGGAGAGTGATCTGTGGAATCACACGAGGCTCCTGCCTAGGGCTCACCACCCTAGTATCGATCGTGGAGTGGCCTACACAGCGGAGCTGATCGGAACCTTCCAGCTACAGGCTGGATTTGTGGTTGAAGGCCTCCACGACGTTGCACCCAGTGGGACAGTGATTTCGCTGGCCTGTGGCCAGGGTAGATTCGCCGAGAGAATCGGAGGATTTCTTCGTGGGCCAGAAGAAGAGAACCAGGGCTACTCATCGTGAGCACCGTGGAGCATCCCGCGTCTTCAGAGGAAGACAATTCTGTACATTAGAGTGTATTTATAACCCTGTGTGACTGATTGTTATTTATTTATAGTGGTGGTTAAATAATATATTTAAATTAGTGCATTAGTATCCCTTTCCTCTTTAGTTTACTTGCGTTACGGAACACACCCCTTGAAAACCACTACTAACTTGGGGCCGGATACACAAACTCTAATAACATCAGAGAAGAACCCCAGTTGCGACCCAATAGGGCCGTAACAACAACACTAAGTGCTCATGGTAACATTATATTCTCATTACAACACTAAGCGCTCATAACAACACTAAGCTCTCATTACCACACTAAGACACTAATTACCACACTCATTACTCATTACCACACTAAGTGTTGGCTCAGGCCAACACTAAGCACTCATGACAACACTAAGCACTCATGACAACACTAAGAACTCAAAACAACACCAAGCATTCCTGCCAAAATTAAACGTTCATGACAACACTAAGCACCTATGACAACACTAAGTGCTCATGACAACACAAAACGATAATGAAAAGACTAAGAACTCATGACAACAATAAGCACTCATGACAACACTAAGCACTAATAACAAAACTATAAACTCATTACAACACTATGAATACATGACAGTACTAATCGCTCATGATAGTTGTAAACGCTCATGAAAACACTAAGTGCTCATGACAACACTAAGTGCTCATTAGAATACAAAACCTTCTGACATCACTAAGTGCTCATGACAACTTTGGGTACTCATGACAACTTTGGGTACTCATGACAACATTAAGTGTTCATGACAACACTAAGTGCTCATGACAACACAGAAACTCATGTAATCATAAAGAACACATGACAACACTAATCACTCATGACAACACTATGCACTCATGACAACACTATGTACTCATGACAACACTAAGCACTCATGACAACACTAAGCACTCATTACAACACAAACACTAATGACAACACTAAGTTCTCATGACAACACTAAGAACTCATGACAACACAAACAATCATGACAATACTAAGCGCTCAAGACAACAATAGCACACATGACAAATCTAAGATTTCATGAGAACACTAAGCATTCATCACAACAAGAGGCGCTCATGACAAACTAAACGCTCAAGGAAACATTATGTCAGCATTACAACACTAAGCGATGATTACAACACTAAGCGCCAATGACAACACTAAGCACTCATGACAACACAATGAATACATGCTGATACTTATGGTTCATTTCAGCTCTATGTCGTAATGGAAACACAAAGCGCTCATGAAAACACTTAGTGCTCATGACAACAACAGCACACATAACGACACTGAGAACTCATGACAACACTAAGTGCTCATAACAACACCAAGAGCACTTGACAACACAAACTCTCATGAAAACACTATGTTCTCATGACAACACTAAGCACTCATGACACCACTAAGAACTTATGACAACACCAAGTTCTCAAGATAACACTAAGCACTTATGACAACACTAAGACTTTAAGACAACATTAAGTTCTCATGACAACACAAAACCCAATGACAACACTAAGCACTCATGACAAAACTAAGCACTCATGAACTCATGACAACACTAAGAACTTATGACAACACTTGGAACTCATAACAACACTTGGAACTCATAACAACACTTGGAACTCATGACAACACAAAGCACTCATGACAACATTAATAACGCTAGATAACACTAGGCACTCAGTACAACACTAAGCACACATAACAACACTAAGCACTCATGACAACACTAAGCACTCATGACAACATTAGGCGCTCATGGCAACACTAAGCGCTCATGGTAACATTATATGCTCATTACAGCACTAAGTGCTCAAAAAAACACTAAGCGCTCATGACAACACTAAGCGCTCAGGACATCACTAAGCACTCATGACAACACTCAGTGCTCATGACAACACTAAGAACGCATGATAAAACTAAGCACTCATGACAACACTAAGTGCTCATGACAACAATAAGTGGTCATTATGACACAAAAACTCATGACAACACTGAGAACAAATGACAACACATCACGCTCACGACAACACCAAGAACTCATTACAACACAAGGAACTCATGAGAACACAAAACGCTTATGACAACATTAATTGCTCAGGAACACACTAAGTGCTCATGACGATACTAGGTGCTCATGACAACACTAAGTGCACATGACAAAACTAAGTGCTCAATAAAATACAAAAACTCATGACAACATTAAGTGCTCATGACAACACAAAAACTCATGCCAACACTAGGAACACATGTCAACACAAAGCACTCATGACAACACTAGGAACTCATGACCGCACTAAGCACTCATGACAACATTAATAACACATGATAACACTAAGCACTCAAGACAACACTAAGCACTCATGTCAACACTAAGCACTCATAACAACACTAAGCACTCATGACAACACTAAGAACTTATGACAACACTAAGTTTCCATGACAACACAAAAACCCATGACAACATTAAGCACTCATGACCACACTAAGCACTCATGGCAACACTAAGTTCTCATGACAACACAAAGACTCATGGCAACACAAAAACTCAAGTCACCACAAAGTGCTCATGACAACACTTAGTGCTCATAACAACACTACGGACCCATGATAACACTAAAAACTAATGACAACAGTCAGCGCACATGACAACACTAAGAACTTATGACAACGCTAAGAACTCATGACAACACTAAGTGCTCATGACAACACAAAAACTGATGACAACACTAAGCGCTCATGACAACTATAAGCGCTCATGACAACACTAAGTGCTCATGGCAACACTAAGTGATCATGATAACACTAAGCGCTCATGACAACACTAAGAACTCACGACAGCAATAAGAACTCATGCCAACACTAAGTGCTCCTGACAACACAAAGCACTCATGATAACACTAACCATTCAAGACAACAAAAGGCGCTCATGACAAAACTATGCTTTCATGGTAACATTATGTGCTCATTACAACACAAAAGCGCGTATTACAACACTAAGCGATCATGACAACACTAAGCACTCATGACAACACCATGAATACAGGACGATACTTATGGCTCATTACAGCTCTATGCGCTAATGACAACACTAAGCGCTCATGACAACACTATGAATGCATGAGAACAATATGCGTTCATGACAATACAAGGAACTCATGACAACACTAAGCGCTCATGACAACATTAGGTGCTCACGACAGCACTAAGTGCTCTTGACAACACCAAGAGCTCATGACAACACTAAGTACACTTACAACACAAAAACTCATGAAAACACTGAGAACACATAACAACACATTGTGCTCACGACAAAACGCGGTACTCATTACAACACTAAGCTCTCATCACAACACTAAGAATGCATGACAACACTAAGCGCTCATAACAACACAAGGAACTCATGACAACACTAAGTGCTCATGACAAATATAAGTGCTCATGACAACACTAAGTGCTCATAACAACACAGAAATTCATGCCAAAACTAAGAACACATGACACCACTAAGCACTCATGACAACACCAGGAACTCGTGACAACACAATGCACTCATTACAACATTAAGAACACATGACAACACTAAGCATTCATGACAACACTAAGCACTCATGACAACACTAAGCACTCATAACACTAAGCACTCATGACAACACTAAGCACTCATGCCATCACTAAGACCTCATGACAACACTAAGTTCTCATGACAACACTAAGCACTCATGACACCCTAAGAACTTATGACAACACTAAGTTCTCAAGACAACATTAAGTTCTCAGGACAACACAAAACCCCACGACAACACTAAGCACTCATAACCACACTAAGCACTCATGACAACACTAAGAACTCATGACAACACTAAGAACTCATAACAACACTTGGAACTCAGGACAACACAAAGCACTCATGGCAACATTAATAAAGCTTGATAACACTATGCACTCAGTACAACACTAAGCACTCATGACAACACTAGGAACTCATGACAACACTAAGCACACATAACAACATTACGTGCTCATGACAAAACTAAGAGTTCAACATTATATGCTCATTACAGTACTAAGTGCTGAAAAAAAACACTAAGCGCCCATGACAACACTAAGCGCTCAGGACATCACTAAGCACTCATGACAACACTCAGTGCTCATGACTACACTAAGAACGCATGATAACACTAAGCACTCATGACAACACAAAGTGCTCATGAAAAACTAAGCGCTCAAGACAACACTATGAACAAATGACAACACTAAGTGCTCATTCAACACTAACCACCTATGACAACACTAAGCATTCATACCAACACTAAGCGCTCATGGCAACACTAAGCAGTCATGACAATACTATGAATACATGCCGATACTAATCGCTCATGACAGCTCTAAACGCTCATGACAAAACTCTGCGCCCATGACAAAAATAGCACTCATGACAACAGTAAGAATGCATGACAAAACTAAGCGTTCAAGACAACACAAGGAACTCAAGACAACACTAAGCACTCATGACAACATTGAGTGCTTATGATAACACTAAGAACATATGATAATACTGAGTACTCATGACAACACCAAGCTCTCATGACAACACTACGAACACAAGATTGCACTTAGCGCTTCTGACAACACTAAGCACTCTTGACAACACTTAGCACTCATGACAACACTAAACACCCATGTCAACACTAAGCTCTCATGACAACACTACACACTCATGAAAACACTAAGCACTCGTGACAAGACAAAAACTCATGTCAACACTAAGTGCTCATGACAACACTTAGCACTCAAGACAACACTAAGCACTCATGACAACACTAAGCGCTCATGACAACACTATGCGCTCATGACAACACTATGCGCTCATGACAAAACTAAGCACTCATGTCAACACTAAGCACTCATGATAATACTAAACGCTCATGACAACACTATGTGCTCATAACAAAACTAAGTACTCATGACAACACTAAGCACTCATGACGAAACTAATATCTCATGACAGCTCTAAGCGCTCATGACAACACTAAGTGCTTATGACAACACAAAGAGCTTATGACAACAATAGCACTTATGATAACACTAAGAATGCATGACAACACTAAGCACTAATGACAACACAAAGAACTCATGATAACACTAAACAATCATGACAAAAATAGTCGCTCATGACAAAACTTTGCGCTCATGAAAACATTTTGTACTTATTACAACACAAAGCGCTCATGACAGCACTAAACGCTCAAGACAACACTAAGCGCTCAGAACAACACAAAAAACTCATGGCAACACTAAGTGCTCATGACATCACTATGCGCTCATAACAAAACTAAGTACTTGTGACAACACTAAGCACTCATGAAACCACTAAGCACTCATGACAACACTAAGCACTCATGACAAAAATATGAATATATAACGATACTAATTGCTCATGACAGGTCTAAGCGATCATGACAACAATAACACTCATAACAACACAAAGAATGCATGAACACACTAAGCTCTCATGACAACACAAGGAACTCACGAGAACACTAAGCGCTCATGACAACATTAAGTGCTCACGACAACACTAAATGATCATGAAACACTTAGTGCCTATGATAACATTTAGTGCTCATGACACATTTAAGTGCTCATAGCAACACTAAGCGCAAATGACAACACTAAGAGCTCATGACAACACTTAGTTCTCATGACAACACTAAGCGCTCATGACAACATTAAGAACTGATGACACCACTAAGTGCTCATGACAAAACTAAGCACTCATTACAACACTTAGTGCTCATAAGAAAACTAAACTCCCATGACAACACTAAGAACTCATGACAACACTAAGCACTCATGACAACACTAAGAACTCATGACAACACTAAGAACTCATGACACCACTAAGTGCTCATGAGAACACTAAGCACTCATGACAACACTAGGTGCTCATGTCAACACTAAGCCCTCATGGTAACATTATGCGCTCGTTACAACCAAAAGCGCTCATGAGAACACTAAGCACTCAGGACAACACAAAGAGCTCATGACAAAACTAAGCTCTCATTACAACACTAAGAACAAATTACAACACTAATCGCTCATGCTTCACAAACCATCTATGACAACACTAAGCGCTCATGACAACACTAAGTGCTCAAGACAACACTAAGCGCTCATGACAACACAAACTCATGAAAACACTTAGCACTCATGACAACACAAAGAACTCATGACAACACTTAGCACTCATAACAACACTAAACACCCATGACAACACTAAGCACTCGTGACACCACTAAGCACTCGTGACACAATAAAAACTCATGACAACACTAAATGCTCATGACAACACTTAGCACTCAAGACAACACTAAGCGCTCATGACAACACTATGTGCTCATAACAAAACTAAGTACTCCTGACAACACTAAGCACTCATGACGAAACTAATCGCTCATGACAGCTCCAAGTGCTCATGACAACACTAAGTGCTTATGACAACAATAGCACTTATGACAACAATAGCACTTATTATAACACTAAGAATGCATATCAACACTAAGCGCTCATGACAACACAAAGAACTCATGAGAACATGTTACGAACCAAAATTCCGCGCACGAGCACGAAGCCATGAAGTCCACGCCATCTGTGAGTCCGCTCGCGAAAACCCCACAACATGGACAACTCCTTCTAGTGATAACGGGAGATGCCGGCAATTAGTGCTGGATGTCTGTCCTAGTCAGCTCGTGACGTAGCCGCTGCTGACCTCTGGTGAGGTGGTGCTTAGACAGTGAACGCCATCTATGGAGCGAAGAGGTGGACGTTTGAGTCTAAGCTAGTAAGTGAAGTTTCCCAGTGGTCCCATGTAGTGTCCCCAGTACTGATGACGTGTCTGCTTGCAGAGTCAACCTAGAACTGCTGTATTGGACGATGGATGAGTCTACCCAAGGCAGCCAAGGTCTCTTCACCAGTCTGCTTTGTAGAAGCTGTGAGCCACCCCCAGACAAACTCTGCTGAGTGTGTGATTGCCTGCCTGAGGAGTGGCAGTAACGGGATTCGCCGTATCCGGGGCTGGCTGGTGGAAGAGACCACCCACTGAGGTGACGACCGAGGAGGGTGACCAGCGAGTCACATGAGGCTCCTGCCTAGGACTCGCAACCCTAGTATTAGTCGTGGAGTGGCCTGACAACGAAGCTGACTAGTAACTTCCAGCTACAGGCTGGACTGTGGTTGTAGGCCATCACGACGTGGCACCCAGTGGGATTGCGATTTAGCTGGCCTGTGGCCAGGGAGGATTCTTCCTGGGTTCTGGGCCACGGAGGAGGAGAGCAGGAAAGGCTACCCAGAGCGAGCATCGCCGAGTGTCTAGTGTGTCCGGAGGAAGACGAAGCTGTATATAATTGTGTAGTATTAATTCCCGTGTGTAACTTTTTACATATGGTGGAGGGAATATAAATTATATATATATATATATATATATATATATATATATATATATATATATATATATATAAAGGAATATACATATAAATTAGAATACTTGTGTATTTGTGTACCTCCCCCATTGCTTTAACTTGCGTTACGGAACACACCCCTTGAAAGCCTCTACTTACTTGGGGCCAGATACCCAAACAACTATTACCATCAGAAAAGAACCCGGTTGCGGCCCAGTAGGGCCGGAACATAACACTAAGCAATCATGAAAAAAATAGTCGCTCATGAAAACACTATGCGCTCATGAAAACATTATATGCTTATTACAACCCTAAGCGCTCATGACAGCACTAAGTGCTAATGACAACACTAAGCGCTCAGAACAACACCAAACACACATGACAACACTAAGTGCTCATGACATCACTAAGAACTAAGATGACAACAATAAGCAATCATTACAATATGCGCTCATGTCAACACTATGCGCTCATAACAAAACTAAGCCCTCATGACAACACTAAGCACTCATGACAAAAATATGAATATATGACGATACTAATTACTCATAACAGCTCCAAGCGCTCATGACAACACTAAGAGATCATGATAACAATAGCACTCATGACAACACTAAGAATGCATGACAAGACTAAGCTCTCATGACAACACAAGGAACTCATGAGAACACTAAGCGCTCATGAAAACATGAAGTGCTCACAACAACACTAAATGATCATGAAACACTAAGTGCCTATGACAACACTGAGTGCTCATGACACATCTAAGTGCTCATAACAACACTAGGTGCTGATGACAACACTAAGAGCTCATGACAACACCTAGTTCTCAGGACCACACTAAGCACTCATGATAACATTAGGCACTCATGACAACACTATGCGCTCCTGACAAAACGAAGTGCTCCTGACAGAACTAAGTGCTCATGTCAACACTAAGCACTCATGTCAACACTAAGCACTCATGACAACACATAACACTCATGACAATACAAAGCACTCAAGACAACACACTCATGACAACACTAAGTTCTCATGACAACACTAAGCACTCATGAAAACACTAGGAACTTATGACAACACTAAGTTCTCATGACAACACAAAAACCCATGACAACACTAAGAGCTCATGACAACACTTAGTTCACATGACAACACTAAGACCTCATGACAACGCAAAGAACTCATGAAAACACTAAATGCTCATGACAACACAAAAACTGATGACAACACTAAGCGTTCAAGACAACTATAAGTGCTCATGACAACACTAAGTGCTCATGGCAACATTAAGTGCCCACGACAACACTAAATGATCATTAAATATTAAGTACCTATGACAACACAAAGAACTCGTGATACAACTGATCAATCATGACAAAAATAGTCGCTCATGACATTACTCTGCGCTCATGAAAACATTATGTGCTTATTACAACCCTAAGCGCTCATGACAGCACTAAGCGCTAATGACAACACTAAGTGCTCAGAACAACACAAAACACACAAGGTAACACTAAGTGCTCATGACATCACTAAGAATTCATGACAACAATAAACAATCATTACAACACTAAGCACTCATGAAAACACTAGGAACTTATGACAACACTATGTTCTCATGACAACACAAAAACCCGTAACAACACTAAAAACAAATGACAACAGTCAGTGCACATGACAACACTAAGAACTCATGACAAAACTAAGCACTCAAAACAACACTAAGTGCTCATGAAAACACTAAGAACTCATGACAACGCTAAAAACTCATGACAACACTAAGTGCTCATGTCAACACTAAGCACTCATATCAACACTATGCACTCATGACAACACTAAGCACTCATGACAACACATAACACTCATGACAATACTAAGCACTCATGACAACCCCATCACTCATGGCAACACTAAGCGCTCATGAAAACACTAAGAACTCATGACAACGCTAAGAACTCATGAAAACACTAAGAACTCATGACAAAACTAGGTGCTCATGGCAACACTAGGTGATCATGACAACATTAAGCGCTCATGACAACACCAAGAACTCATGACAACACCAAGTGCTCATGACACCACAAGGCACTCATGATAACATTAGGCATTCATGACAACAATAGGAGTTCATGACAAACCTAAGCGCTCATGGTAACATAACGTGCTCATTACAAAACTAAGCACTTATTTCAACACTAAGCGCTCATGACAACACTAAGCACTCATGAAAACCCCATGAATACATGACGATACTTATGGCTCATCACTGCTCTGTGCGCTAATGACAACAGTAAGCACTCATGACAACACTTAGTACTCATTACAACAATTGCACACATGACAACACTAAGAATGCATTAGAACACTAAGCGTTCATGATAATACATGGAACTCATGAAAACACTAATCACTCAAGACAACATTAGGTGCTCACGGCAACACTAAGTGCTCATGACAACACCAACAGCTCATGACAACACTAAGTGTTCATTACAACACAGAAACTCATGCCAACACAAGGAGCACATGACAACATTAAGCACTCATGACAACACTAGGAACTCATTACAACACGAAGCTCTCATAGCAACACTAAGAATGCATGACATCACTAAGTGCATGTGACAGCACAAAAACTCACAACACCAAACGCTCATGACAATTATAAGTGCTCATGACAATTATAAGTGCTCATGACAACACTAAGTGCTCAAGACAACACTAAGTGCTCATGACAACACTAAATGCTCATGACAACACAAAAACTCATGCCAACACTAAGAACACATGATAACACGAATCACTCATGACAAAACTAAGCCCTCATGTCAACACTAAGCACTCATGACAACACTAAGCACTCATGACAACACTAAGCACTCATGACAACACTAAGCACTCATGACAACACTTAGCACTCAAGACAACACTAGACACTCAAGACAACACTAAGCACTCATGACATCACAAACACTCATGACAACACTAAGTTCTCATGACAACACTATGTGCTCATGACAAAAATAAGTGCTCATGACAACGCTAAATGCTCATTACAACACAAAAACAAATGACAAAACCCTATGAACACATGACAACACTAAGTGCTAACGACACCACTAAGAACACATGATAACACTAAGCGCTCATGACAACACCAAGCTCTCATGACAACACTACGAACACAAGATAACACTGAGCGCTTCTGACAACACTAAGCACTCACGACAACACTTAGCACTCATGACAACACTAAGTGCTCATGACAACACAAAAACTCATGACAACACTAGGAACACATGACAACACTAAGTGCTAACGACAACACTAAGAATTCATTACAACACTAAGCACTCATGACAACACTAAGTGCTTAGTGTCACGTGGAGGTGGGCCGGGGCTCTGCTAGGACTCAGCTGCTAGGGGCTCAAAAGGCCGAATACTCAGCCCCTCCGACTCCCAGGATTCACCGGAGTCTCCTTGGTCACACAGGAGAGGACCAACAATGCCCACCTCCGCAGGTCTTTGCTTCCACCACGAAAGGGGTGCCACTGATTCACCCTGGAAGCCCTTCAGTCAAACACGGGGGAACTACTGTTAACAGTTCCGGCCTAGACCCGTGGAGGAGTGAAGGAAGACTCAGGCTTACCTTATAACCATAACCTCCCTGAGTCTTGCCTGCCAGACAAAAAGGTTGCAGGAACTCCATTCCCGCCTGTCTTCTCTATCTTCTTCGTAACAAGGTCGCCAGCTGGGTTATTATATCTACACCCCAGCAATGCAGTTCAGTGGGTGTATTATATATCGTTTGTAGCCAGAAGATTGCTACTCCCATAGATCTGCTACTAGACTGTCGGCCCAGGGAGGTCTGTGTGGCTTTACCTCTCTCTAGCCACCACGTTACTTGTTGCCACCATTCAGGCACTGATACTGATCGGATGGCTAAGGGTACACTTTTATATAGGTCCGTGCTGTCTTTACCACTCTCCAGGCAATAAGAACTTCTGTAGAGAACATAGTGTTCCCTAGGTGGAACTATGATAACCTTCGTGTATGCTCATAGAGAAATATTATAAATGAAGGCACACTTAAACACAATGATAAAAGTGTGAATTTACTGATGCAAATTACATGATCACACATACAATCACGAGTAATACATGAATATGAAAATAAGGATAATAAGTCTGGAGATCGTCAGCCTCTTCTTCCACGACCTCCAACACTCCTTCAACTGGGCAGAAAGACAGGAGTCCCGCACTCTCTCACAGGAGGGCCTCTTCACCACGTCGGCGCCTCTTCTTCACTGTCCTGCCATCCATACACACTGTCCCCTCTGACAGTCCAGGACACAAGCTGCCTTGCAGCCTATTCTACTACTAAAGTATTAATGTCCTATTGCCACATACATAAGTAAATATTGTGGCCTAACTAACCTACTCACACAAGGGGTAATGGGAGGGAAAGTGATCTACCTTTACATTCCTGGCTCACGACGCCTGTCCCTCGATGGTGTGAGGTTCCCACGCTTCCTGAGTCGATCCTTGACGATCCAGGAACGTTCCACAGGTCCTCAGGTGTCGTGGAGCCTTCTCGTCGTCGCCGTTCCAATCCCTGAGATTCAGCTACCCCAATCCTGGTTCATCGATGGGCGCTGAGCCAATCACTATTTTCCCACACTCGCCCCTTCCACAAGGCGTTGCTCCTTGTCCTAGGCACGGTTTCGTCCTTCCAAAACCCTCAGTGGATGTGACCCGGTCACAGCTAGGCTTGCCCGCCACACCTTTTCAGGCCCTCAACGTCCAGCGTCGTCGCCGAATATTTTCCAAGTTTGGCACTCTTTCGCTCAATAAACTTGGTTCCTTTTTGCTTCCCAGAAGCGCGGGGTCTCCAATACATCAGATGGGCTGCGATAGCCAGCACTAATCCACTAAGAAAGGCTTGTAGAGCCTCTAATCCTTGAGAGCAGACCGAGGTGCGTCCTCTCGCTTCCAAGGTCAGGTCAACTCTGACGTTGGCGCCGCCCGGGGCACTCGGTGACGTCACGGCGGGCCCTGATTGGTCGCCCGCGACCTAAGTCGGCCAATCCGCGATCGGCTAGTGTCCCTTCCAAAAGGTCATATCTGCATTAGGGGATACTCTTTCATTTTATAACAGGGCGCCAATTTCCCCTGACTTACAACTTATAATGTAACTTTCTCCTTTAACTGGCAACTGGTCTGGTCGCAACATATATCAATAGACTCCCTGAACATCAGAGAATCAGTAGGGAGAGCTGATATGACTCTTACAGCAGGCAAATGAAAGAAATAGGTTAGGGCACCGTAACATTAGGAAAACACTAAACAACCATTACAACACTAAGTGCTAATGACAAAACTAAGCTCTCATTACAATACTTAGTGCTCATAACAAAACTAAACTCCCAGGACAATACTAAGAACTCATGACAATACTAAGCACTCATGACAATACTAAGCACTCATGACAACACTAAGCACTCATGACAACACTAAGCACTCATGACAACACTAAGCACTCATGACAACACTAAGCACTCACGACAACACTAAGCACTCATAACATCACAAACACTCATGACAACACCAAGTTCTCATGACACCACTAAGAACTCATAACAACACTAAGTGCTCATGACAGCACTAAGCGCTCATAACAACACTAAGCGCTCAAGATAACACTAAGTGCTCATGACAACACAAAATGTTCATGACGACACTAAGCACTAATGACAACACTAAGCAGCCATGATAATAATATGAATACATGACGATACTAATCGCTCATGAAAGCTCTAAACGCTCATGACACCTGTAAACGCTCATGACAACACTATGCGCCCATGCCAACAATAGCACTCATGACAACACTAAGAATGCATGACCACACTAAACGCTCATGACAACACAAGGAACTCATGACAACACTAAGCACTCATGACAACATTAAGAGCTCACGACAACACTTAGTGCTCATGACAACACCAGGAACTCATGACAACACGAAGTGCTCATGACAACACTAAGTGCTCAACACAACACTAAGTGCTCATGATAACACAAAAACTCATGACAATACATTGAACACAAGACAACACTAAGTACTAACGACAACACTAAGAATTCATTACAACACTAAGCATTCATGAAAACACTAAGTGCTTAGGAAAACACTAAACAATCATGTAAACACTAAGTGCCTCATGACAAAACTAAGCACTAATTACTAACACTTAGTGCTCATAACAAAATTATACTCCCATGACAACACTAAGAACTCATGACAACACTAAGCACTCATGACAACACTAAGTGCTCATGACAACACTAAGCGCTCGTGACAATACTAAGAACTCATGACAACACTAAGAACTCATGATAACACTAAGCACTCATGACAACTATAGGTGTTCATGACAACATTAAGTGTTCAAGGTAACATTATTCGCTTCTTACAACACAGAGCGCTCATGACAACACTAAGCACTCATGAATACATGACGATACTAGTTGCTCATGACAGCTCTAAGCGCTCATGACAACACTAAGTGATCATGACAACAATAGCACTCATGACCACACTAAGAATGCATGACAACGTTAAGCTCTCATGACAACACAAGGAACATGAAACATGCTGTTGCAGGGGGGCGCAGGCCCGGGACTTGCCAGGACGCCGCGAGACTGTCACTTTGCTGTGAGGCTCCAGGGTCGATCAGCGGGTCATGCGTGCAGTCGGCAAGTACCATGAGCAGACATGAAAACACTAAGCGCTCATGACAACATTAAGTGCTCACGACAACACTAAATGATCATGCCAACACTAACTGCCTACGACAACACTTAGTGCTCATGACACCACAAATTGCTCAAAACAACACTTAGCGCCCATGACAACACTAAGCAGTCATGACAGTACAAAGCACTCATGATAACACTATGCAATCAAGACAAAAAATAGTCGCTCATGACAATACTTAGCGCTCATGATAACATTATGTACACATTTAAATACTAAGCGCTCATGACAACACTAAGTGCTCAGGACAACACTAATTCAATGATAACATTATGCGCTCATTACAACACTAAGCGCTCATGACCACACTAAGCGATTATGACAACTCTAAGCGTTCAGGACAACACTAATCACTCATGACAACACCATGTGCTCATGACAACACAAAGAACTCTTGACAACACGAAGTGCTCATGATAACACTAAGTGCTCATGACAACACAGTGCTCATGACAACAATAAGATCTCATGACAACACAAAAACTCATGACAACACTAAAAACACATGACAACATTAAGTGCTAACAACAACACTACGAATTCATTTCAACACTAAGTGCTTAGTAAAACACTAAAAAATCATGACAACACTAAGTGCTCTGACAAAACTAAGCACTCATTACAACACTTAGTGCTCATAACAAAATTAAACTCCCATGACAACACTAAGAACTCATGATAACACTAAACGCTCATGACAAGAATAGGTGCTCATGACAACACGAAGCACTCATGGTAACATTAAGCGCTTGTTACAACACAAAGCGCTCATGACAACACTAAGCGCTTATGACAACACTAAGCACTCAGGACAACACTAAGCACTAATGACAACACTAAGTGCTCATGACAACATAAAGTGCTCAAGACAAAACTAAGCGCTCATAACAACACTAAGAACAAATTACAACACTAAGTACAAATTATAACACTATTCGCTCATGCTTCACTAACTATCTATGACAACACTAAGCGCTCATGACAACACTAAGCATTCATGACAACACATATACTCATGAAAACACTAAGAGCTCATGACAACACTAAGAGCTCATGACAACACAAAGCATTCATGACAACCTTAAACACTGATAATAACACTAAGCACTTATGACAAAACTAAGCGCTCACGAGAACTCTAAGCACCTATGACAACACTAAACACTCATAACAACACTAAATGCTCATGACAACATTAAATGTTCATTGCAACACTAAGCGCTCATGAAAAATCTAAGAACACATACCAACACAAAGTGCTCATGACAAACATAACACTCATTACAACACTAAGAATGCATGACAAAATTTAGCGCTCATGACAACACTTAGCGCTCATAACAACACTAAACGCTCATGACAACAAAAGGAACTCATGACAACAGAAGGAACTCATGACAGGAAACTAAGTACTCATGACAATACTAAGCGCTCACGACAACACGAAGTGTTCATGACAACACTAAGTGCTCATGATATCACTTAGCACTCATGTCAACACTATGCGCTCCTAACAAAACTCAACACTCATTACAAAACTAATCACTCATGACAACACTAAGCACCCATGACAACACAAAGCACTCATGATAACACTAAAAGCTAATGACACCACAAAGCTCTAATGACAACAGTAAGTGCTCATGACAACATTAGGCACTCATGACAAAACTACGCACTGATGAAAACACTAAGTGCTCATGACAAGACTTAGCACTCATGACAACACTAAGCACTCATGACGACACTAAGCACTCATGACAACACTAATTGCTCATAACAACACGAAGCGCCATGACAACACTAAGAACACATGACAACACTAAGTACTTATGACAACACTAAGTGCTCATAACAACACTAAGTGCTCATGACAACACTAAGCACTCATGATGACACTAAGCACGCATGACAATACTAAGCACTCTTGACAACACTAAGTGATCATGACAAAATAGGCGCTCATGACAACACTAAGCGCGCATGATAACATTAGGCGCTCTTTACAACACTATGTACTCATGACAACACTTAGCGCTCATGACAACACTATGTACTCAGGACAACACTTTGAACTCATTACAACAGTAAGTGCTCATGACAACACTAAGCACTCATAACAACAATAAACGCAATGACAACACTAAGAATACATGACAACACTAAGCGCTCATGACGACACTAAGCACTCATGACAACGCTAAGCACTAATGACAACACTAAGCGCTCATGACAACAATAGGCGCTTGTGACGACACTAAGCACTCATGACAAAACCAAGAAAAAATTCAACACTAATCGCTCATGCTTCACTAACCACCTTTAACAACACTAAGCTCTCATAACAACACTAAAGAGCTCATGACAACACTTAGCACTCAGGACAACACTAAGAACTCATGACAACACTAAATGCTCATGACAACACTAAGCACTCATAAAAACACTAAGTGCCCATGACAACACTAAGAACTCATGACAACACTAAGCACTAATGACAACACTAAGTGCTCATGACAACACTAAACGCTCATGAAAACACTAAGCACTCATGATAACACTAAGCACTCTTGACAACAATAGGCGTTATTGAAATACTAGGATCTAATGGTAACATTATGCGCTTGTTACAACACTAAGTACTCATGACAACACTAAGTGTTCATGGCAACACTAAGCACTCATGACAACACTAAGTGCTCATTTCAACACAAAAATTCATGACAACACTATGAACACATGACAAAACTAAGTGCTCACGACAACACTAAGAACTCATTACAACATTAAGCAATCATGACAACACTAAGCGCTTAGGATAACACTAAACAATCAAGACAACACTAGGTGCTCATGACAAAACTTAGCACTTATTAAAACACTTAGTGCTCATAACAAAACTAAACGCCCATGACAACACTAAGAACTCATGACAACACTAAGCGATCATGACAACACTAAGCGATCATGACAACACTAAGCGATCATTGTAACATTATGCGCTCATTACAGCACAAAGCGCTCATGACAACACTAAGCGCTCAGGAATACACTAAGCGCTCATGACAACACTAAGCAATCATGACAACACTAAGCACTCATGACAACACCAAGAAAAAATTCAACACTAATCGCTCATGGTTCACTAACCACCTTTAACAACACTAAGCTCTCATAACAACACTAAGCGCCCATTACAACACTAAGTGCTCATGATAACACTAAGTGATCATGACAACACTAAGCATTCATGACAACACTAAGCATTCATGACAACACTAAGCATTCATGACAACACTAAACCCTGATAACAACACTAAGATTTTTTGACAAAACTAAGCGATCATGACAACGCTAAGCACCTATGACAACACCAAAGACTCATAACAACACTAAGCGCCCATGACATAACTAAGAAATCATGACAACACTAAGTGCTAATGAAAACAATAAGTGCTAATGACCACACAAAGTAATCATGACAACACTAAGCGCTCATGACAACACTAGGGCCTCAGGACAACAATAAGCACTCATGCCAACACTAAGTGCTCATGAAAACCATAAGAACTCATAACAACACTAACCAATCATGACAACAATAAGCTTTCATGAGAGCAACAAGTTCTCATGAAAACACTAACCACTCGTGACAACACAAAAACTCTTGACAACACTAAGTGCTCATGACATCACTTAGCACTCATGAACACACTAAGCGCTCATGACAAAACTATATACTCAGGACAACACTATGAACTCATGACAACAGTAAGTGCTCCTGACAACACTAAGCACTCATAACAACACTAAGCGCCATGACAACACTAAGAACACATGACAACACTAAGTGCTCATGACAACACTAAGTGCTCATGACAACTCTAAGCACTCATGACAAGACTTAGCACTCATGACAGCAATAAGCGCTCGTGACGACACTAACCACTCATGACAACACTAAGCACTCATGGCAACACTAAGCGCTCCTGACAACAAGAGGCGCTCATGACAACACTAAGCGCTCATGATAATATTATATCCTCGTTACAACACTAAGCGCTCGTGACAACACTAAGCACTCATGGCAAAATTAAGTGCTCATGAAAACACTAAGAAGTCATGACAACACTAAGCAATCACAGCAACACAAAGTGCTCATGACAAAATTAAGCGCTCATGATAATACTAAGAACAATGACAGCACTACGCGCTCATATAAACATTATGCGCTCGTCACAACACTAGGAGCTCATGACAACACTAAGCACTCAGGACAGCACTAAGAACTCATGACAACACTAAGTGCTCATGACATCACTAAGCACTCATAAAAACACTAGGCTCCCATGACATCACTAAGAACTCATGACAACACTAAGCACTCGTGACAACACTAAGTGCTCATGACAACACTAAACGCTCATGAAAGCACTAAGCACTCATAACAACACAAAGAACTCATGACAACACTAAGTGCTCAAGACAACACAAAACACTCATTATAACACTAAGCACTCATGATAACACTAATCACTGATGACAACACTATGGGCTTATGACAACACTAAGCACCCATGAAAACAAAAAGCACTGATGACAACACTAAGCACTCATGATAAGACTTAGCAC
The DNA here is from genome assembly GCF_040958095.1 of Procambarus clarkii. Lineage (NCBI taxonomy): Eukaryota > Metazoa > Arthropoda > Malacostraca > Decapoda > Cambaridae > Procambarus > Procambarus clarkii. The sequence continues at coordinate 8,919,219 of NC_091205.1, read as the reverse complement.
TCAAAACAACACTAAGCACTCATGACAACACTAAGCGCTCATGACAAAACTAGGTGCTCAGGACAACAATAACCAATCATGACAACACTAAGTGCTCATGAAAAATCTGAGTGCTCATGAAAACATTATGAACAAATGACAACACTAAGCGCTCCTGACAACAATAGGATCTCATGAAAACACCAAGTTCTCATGACAACACTAAGCACTCGTGACAACACAAAAACTCATGACAACACTAAGTGTTCATGACAACACTAAGTGCTCATGACATCACTTAGCACTCATGACAACACTATGCGTTCATTACAAAACTCAGCACTCATGATAACACTAAGCACTCATGAAAACAAAAAGCACTTATGACAACACTAAGCGCTCATGACACAACAAAGTACTCATGACAACAGTAAGCGCTCATGACAACACTAAGCACTCATACCATAACTACGCACTGATGACAACACTAAGGACTCATGACAAGACTTAGCACTCATGACAAAACTAAGCACTCGTGTCAACACTAAGAGCTCATGACGAAAATAGGCGCTCATGACAACACTAAGTGTTCATGATAACATTATGCGATCCTTACAACACTAAGCGCTTATGACAACACTAAGCACCCATGACAACACTATGTGCTCATGATAACACTAAGTGCTCATGACAACACTAAGATGTCATGACAACACTAAGCAATCATAACAACACAAAGTGCTCATGACAAAACTAAGCGGTCATGATAATACTTAGAACAAATGACAACACTAAGCGCTCATGAAAACATCATGCACTCGTTACAACTGACGACACTAAGCACTGAGGACAACACTAAGAATTCATGACAAAACTAAGTGCTCATGACAACACTAGGCACTCACAACAGCACTAAACGCCCATGAGAACACAAAGAAATCATTACAACACTAAGCGCTCACGACAATACAAAAACTCATGACAATACAAAGAGCCATGACAACACTAAGCACTCATGACAAAGCTAAGCTCTCATGACAAAACTAAGCACCTATGACATAGGTAAGCCCTTATGACAACTCTCACTACTCATGATAACACTAAACGGTCATGAAAACACTAAGCACTCATGACAACACTAAGTGCTCATGAGAACACAAAGCACTCATGATAACACTAAGCACTCATGACAACAATAGGCGCTCATGAACACACTAAGCGCTCATGGTAACATTATGTGCTTGTTAAAACACTAAGCGCTCATGACAACGCTAAGTACTCATGACAACACTAAGCAATCATGACAACACTAGGTGCTCATGGCAACACTAAGAACATATTACAGCACTAATTGCTCATGCAACATTAACCACCTATGAAAACACTAAGCTCTCATATCAACACTAAGCGCCCATGACAACACTAAGAAATCATGACAACACTAAGTGCTCATGAAAACACAAAGTGCTCATGACAATACTAAGCGCTCATGACAAACCAAAAACTCATGACAACAATAAGAGCTCATGACATCACTAAGAACTCATGACAACACTAAGCATTTATAACAACACTAAACACTCATAACAACACTAAGCACTCATGACAACACTAAGTGCTGATGACAACAATGTTAACTCATGACAACACAAAGTGCAGATGACAAAAGTAAGCTCTCATGACAACACTAAGCAATCATGACAAAACGAAGCTCTCATGACAACACGAAGTGCTCATTACAACACTATGCGCTCATGACAACACTAGGCGCTCAGGACAACACTAAGCAATCATGACAACACTAAGCACTCATGACAACACTAAGCACTAAAGACAACACTAAACGCTTATAACAACATTAAAATCTCAGGACAACACTAAGTGCTCATGACAACACTAAACGCTCATAACAAAACTAAGAACGCATGACAACAATAAACACTCATGAGAACACTAAGCGGTCATAACAACAAATACTCATGACAACACTATGAATACATGACGATACTTATCGCTCACGACAGCTTTAAGCGCTCATGGCAACACTAAGCGCTCATGACAACACTACGTGCTCATGATAACACTTAGTGCTCATGACATCAATAGCAGTCATGACAGCACAAAGAATGCCTGAAAACACGAAGTACTCACGAACCTACTTGGAACTCATGACAACACCAAGCATTCATGACAACACAAGGAACTCATGACAACACTAAGTGCTCAAAACAACACAAAGCACTCATGATAACACTAAGCACTCATGATAACACTTAGCACTCATGACAAGACTTGGCACTCCTGACAAAACTAAATGCTCATGTCACTACTAAGCACTCATGACAATACTATGCGCTCATGACAACACTAAGCACTCATGAAAACAAAAAGCACTCATGACAACACTAAGTGCTCATGACAACACTAAGCGCTCATGACAAGACTAAGCACTCATGTTACACTAAGCACTCATGACAACACTAAAAGCTCATGACGAAAAAAGGCGCTCATGACAACACTAAGTGCTCATGAAAACATTATGCGCTCCTTATAATACTAAGCGCCTATGACAACACTAAGCGCTCATGACAACACTCAGTGCTCATGACAACACTAAAAGTCATGACAACACTAAACAATCAGAACAACACAGAGTGCTCATGGCAAAACAATGAGCTCATGATAATACTAAGAACAAATGACAACATTAAGCGCTCATGGAAACATTATGCGCTCGTTACAACACTAAGCACTCATGACAACACTGAGTGCTCATGACAACACTAAGCACTGAGGACAACACTAAGAACTCATGACAACACTAAGAAAACATGACAACACTAAGCGCTCACGACAATACAAAAACTAATGACAATACAATGAGTCATGACAACACGAAGCACTCATGACAAAACTAAGCTCTCATGACAAAACTTACCACCTATGACAAAAGTAAGCACTCATGACAACACTCACTGCTCATAATAACACTAAACGGTCATGTAAACACTAAGCTCTTATAACAACACTAAGAACTCATGACAACACTAAGTGCTCTTGACAACCCACAGCACTCATGATAACACTAAGCACTTATGACAACAATAGGCGCTCATGACAACACTTAGCGCTCATGGTAATATTATGTGCTTGTTACAACACTAAGCGCTCATGATAACACTAAGCACTCATGACAACACTAAGCAATCAAGACAACACTAAGTGCTCATGACAAAACTAAGTGCTCATGACAACACTAAGAACATATTACAGCACTAATCGCTCATGCAACACTAACCACCTATGACAACACTAAGCTCTCATAACAACACTAAGCGCCCATGACAACACTAAGAAATCATGACAACACTAAGCGCTCATGATAACACTAAGCACTCATGACAACACTAAGCAATCAAGACAACACTAAGTGCTCATGACAAAACTAAGTGCTCATGACAACACTAAGAACATATTACAGCACTAATCGCTCATGCAACACTAACCACCTATGACAACACTAAGCTCTCATAACAACACTAAGCGCCCATGACAACACTAAGAAATCATGACAACACTAAGCGCTCATGAAAACACTAAGTGCTTATGACAACACAAAGTGCTCATGACAACACTAAGTGCTCATGACAACACTAGGCGCTCAGGACAACAATAAGCACTCATGCCAACACTAAGTGGTCATGACAACACTAAGAATATATTACAGCAATAATCGCTCATGCAACACTAACCACCTATGACAACACTAAGCTCTCATAACACTAAGCGCCCATGACAACACTAAGAAATCATGACAACACCAAGTGCTAATGAAAACACTAAGCAATCAAGACAACATTGAGTGCTCATGACAAAACTAAGTGCTCATGACAACACTAAGAACATATTACAGCACTAATCGCTCATGCAACACTAACCACCTATGACAACGCTAAGCTCTCATAACAACACTAAGCGACCATGACAGCACTAAGAAATCATGACAACACTAAGCGCTCATGAAAACACTAAGTGCTCTTGACAACACGAAGTGCTCATGACACTACTTAGCGCTCATGACAAAACAAAAACTCATGACAACAATAAGAGCTCATGACATCACTAAGGACTCATGACAACACACAGCATTCATGACAACACTAAGCGCCCATAACAACACTAAGCACTTATGACAACACTAAGCACTCATGACAACACTAAGCGCTCACGACAATACAAAAACTCTTGACAATACAAGGAGTCATGACAACACTAAGCGCTCATGACAACACTAGGCGCTCAGGACAACAATAAGCACTCATGCCATCACTAAGTGCTCATGACAACACTAAGAACATATTACAGCACTAATCGCTCATGCAACAATAACCACCTATGACAACACTAAGCTCTCATAACAACACTAAGCTCTCATAACAACACTAAGCGTCCATGACAACACTAAGAAATCAAGATAACACTAAGCGCTCATGAAAACACTAATTGCTCTTGACAACACGAAGTTCTCATGACAACACTAAGCGCTCATGACAGCACTAGGCGCTCAGGACAACACTAAGCATTAATGACAACACAAAGTGCTCATGAAAACACGAAGTGATCATGACAATACTAAGCGCTCATGACAAAACAAAAACTCATGACAACAATATGAGCTCATGACATCACTATGAACTCATGACAACACTAAGCATTCATGACAACAATAAACACTCATAACAACATTAAGCACTCATGACAACACAAAAGTGCTGATGACAAAACTAAGCTCTCATGACAACACTAAATAATCATGACAAAACTAAGCTCTCATGACAACACTAAGCACTCAAGACAACACTAAACGCTTATAACAACATTAAGATCTCAGGACAACACTAAGTGCTCATGACAACACTAAACGCTCATAACAAAATGAAGAACGCATGACAACACTAAACACTCATGAGAACACTAAGCGCTCATAACAACAAATACTCATGGCAACACTATGAATACATGACGATACTTATCGCTCACGACAGCTCTAAGCGCTCATGACAACACTAAGCGCTCATGACAACACTTAGTGCTCATGACAACAATAGCACTCATGACAGCACAAAGAATGCATGAGAACACGAACTGCTCACGAACCCACTTGGAACTCTTGACAACACCAAGCACTCATGACAACACTAAGTGCTCATTACAACACAAAGAACTCATGACAACACTAAGTGCTCAAGACAAAACAAAGCACTCATGATAACACTAAGCACTCATGATAACACTAAGCACTCATGACAACACTTGGCACTCCTGACAAAACTATGAGCTCATGTCACCACTAAGAACTCATGACAACACTAAGCACTCATGACATAACTAAGCACTGATGACAACACTAAGCACTCATGACAAGACTTAGCACTCATGACAACACTAAGTGCTAATGAAAACATTATGCGCTCCTTACAATACTAAGCGCCTATGACAACACTAAGCGCTCATGAAAACACTAAGTGCTCATGACAACAATATGCGCTCATGACAACACTAGGCGCTCAGGACAACAATGAGCACTCATACCAACCCTAAGTGCTCATGACAACACTAAGAACATATTACAGCACTAATCGCTCATGCAACACTAACCACCTATGACAACACTAAGCGCCCATGATATTTGGGGGGGGGGGGGAGATGACACAGGAGCTGTCCTGGACTGTTTGGTGGGGGGGGGGGAGTGACATAGGAGCCGACCTGGACTGTATGGGTGGGGGGGGAGTGACATAGGAGCCGACCTGGACAGTATGGGTGGGGGGGGGTGATATAGGAGCCGACCTGGACTATATGGGTGGGGGGGGGGTGACACAAGAGCTAACCTGGACTGTTTGGTGGGGGGGGGGGGAGTGACATAGGAGCCGACCTAAACTGTATGGGTGGGGGGGGTGACACAGGAGCTGACCTGGACTGTATGGGTGGGGGGGGGGGTGACACAGGAGCTGACCTGGACTGTATGAGTGGGGGGGGTGACACAGGAGCTGACCTGGACTGTATGGGTGGCCGTGACATAGGAGTCGACCTGGACTGTATGGGTGGGGGGGGGGGTGACACAGGAGCTGACCTGGACTGTATGGGTGGGGGGGGGTGACACAGGAGCTGACCTGGACTGTATGGGTGGGGGCGGGTGACACAGGAGCTGACCTGGACTGTATGGGTGGGGGGGGGGTGACACAGGAGCTGACCTGGACTGTATGGGTGGGGGGGGGGGGTGACACAGGAGCTGACCTGGACTGTATGTTGACACAGGAGCTGACCTGGACTGTATGGGTGGGGGGGGGGGTGACACAGGAGCTGGCCTGGACTGTATGGGTGGGGGGGGGGTGACACAGGAGCTGACCTGGACTGTATGGGTGGGGGGGGGTGACACAGGAGCTGACCTGGACTGTATGGGTGGGGGGGGGGGTGACACAGGAGCTGACCTGGACTGTATGGGTGGGGGGGGGTGACACAGGAGCTGACCTGGACTGTATGGGTGGGGGGGGGGGTGACACAGGAGCTGACCTGGACTGTATGGGTGGGGGGGGTGACACAGGAGCTGACCTGGACTGTATGGGTGGGGGGGTGACACAGGAGCTGACCTGGACTGTATGGGTGGGGGGGAGTGACATAGGAGCCGACCTGGACTGTTTGGGTGGGGGGGGGGGGGAGTGACATAGGAGCCGACCTGGACTGTGTGGGTGGGGGGGGTGACACAGGAGCTGACCTGGACTGTATGGGTGGGGGGGGTGACACAGGAGCCGACCTGGACTGTATGGGTGGGGGGGGGGGTGACACAGGAGCCGACCTGGACTGTATGGGTGGGGGGGGGGTGACATAGGAGCCGACCTTGGCTGTATGGGTGGGGGGGGGGTGACACAGGAGCCGACCTGGACTGTATGGGTGGGGGGGGGGGTGACACAGGAGCTGGCCTGGACTGTATGGGTGGCCGTGACATAGGAGCCGACCTGGACAGTATGGGTGGGGGGGGGGTGACATAGGAGCCGACCTGGACAGTATGGGTGAGGGGGGGGGGTAACATAGGAACCGACCTGGACTGTATGGGTGGGGGGGGTGACATAGGAGCCGACCTGGACTGTATGGGTGGAGGGGTGACATAGGAACCGACCTGGACTGTATGGGTGGGGGGGGGGTGACATTGGAGCCGACCTGGACTGTATGGGTGGGGGGGGGGTAACATAGGAGCCGACCTGGACTGTATGGGTGGGGGGGTGACATTGGAGCCGACCTGGACAGTATGGGTGGGGGGGGGTAACATAGGAGCCGACCTGGACTGTATGGGTGGGGGGGGGTGACATTGGAGCCGACCTGGACAGTATGGGTGGGGGGGGGGTAACATAGGAGCCGACCTGGACTGTATGGGTGGGGGGGGGGTAACATAGGAGCCGACCTGGACTGTATGGGTGGGGGGGGGTAACATAGGAGCCGACCTGGACTGTATGGGTGGGGGGGGGTAACATAGGAGCCGACCTGGACTGTATGGGTGGGGGGGGGTGACATAGGAACCGACCTGGACTGTATGGGTGGGGGGGGGGTGACATAGGAACCGACCTGGACTGTATGGGTGGGGGGGTGACATAGGAACCGACCTGGACTGTATGGGTGGGGGGGGGGGTAACACAGGAGCCGACCTGGACTGGTCCATCTCGTCCGGTGCTCCAGGTGTGGAAGGCGGCCGCGGCTGCCAACGTTTGTCTCACTACTAACCTTGTAAAGACTCAGACGTACGAGTGGGGGCGGGGGGTTACTTGGTAATGACAGGGTCTGCTTGTCTGTCTGTCCATCCATCCACCAAGCTATCCATTCAGTAATATCTCCCCATGTATCTATCCATCTTTCTTGTCCAATCATCAGCCCCTTGTCCTCTCTCATCTCTCTATCCCTGTCCACCCTTTCCCCCCTCTTCCGCTTCTCATGGAATATATATATAGAGACAACCTGAAGCAACTGTGACAAAAAATATATATAGTTATGATCATGCAAATCTCTTGGGGCAATAAACCCTATATTTCATCATAGATCCCTAACAGTTCTTGAACAACCTGTTAACTGGTCTCAATGTTGCTAATATTTCATAAAGTATTTAACTATAGCCTTCTCCGACCAGTCCGTGTCCGTCCCCTACCCTCATGCCTTTTCCATATAAATTTGGGAGAGGCTTCCCCAAGCGTCCGGCTTGTAAACATCCGCATACATTTACGTTTGCAATTTTCTCATATCTGCAGGAAGACCTGTGACTCCAGCAACACTGCAAGCCACCACCTTCTACAGAACATTACCTTTCTGGTGCTGAAGCTGCTGCCACGCCAATATTGTCTCCGACGACCAGTTTGACCTCAATCTCCCGTTGAGACCAAATGTTTTAGACTGTCACAGAAACAGGCGTCGATGGGGCAAACAGACACAAGCCCCCAAGCCTGTTTATGTCATCGAGTCTCCCACCATTCGTTTCTAAACAAATAATAATATTACACAATTAAAGCTTACGACAGGCACATACAATAAGAAATATTGTTGCATATTATTTTTAATTGTGGTACTTTTATTGACTCTGAGTCCATCGTCCAAACGAAATGTTAAACTTTATATTTTCCTCGTAACACGAATGTTGACGTTGGCCACGGCCTAGAGCATATACATACTAGAGGGAGCATGGCATTGCTTACCTAACAATGACTACGATAGTGAACTCTAGCTCCTCTAGCTCTGCCTGTTAGCATTGTTGTACATGTTGTGTTACTTTGTTTAAAATGTATTCGAGTTGCTCGTCGAATCTGGTCTAGAACATAAAAACGTAGTTTCCACGATTTCTTCTCAAAGAGCATTTGTCTTGGAGACCACTCGAACACGGCATGAGTATTTTCATACAAGTCTTCGAATAATTTGTGATTCCAGCCTCTGGACACATGTCCTCTTGTCCGTCTCTTCTTTGTTTATTCCCGTAATTATCATGTAAGTAGTAATCACTGCTACCCGGTTACTTCTTTCCCCTAGTGTTGTGAGACTAGGAGTCCATTAACCTGCCTTGAGAGGTAGAGAGGGAGATAGATAGACCTGATTAATATAAATATATTATTCAGGAGCTGGGGTTTCTTCCTTTTTTCCTGTTTTTTTTTTTTTTTGGCTTCTGTTATTGTGCACTGGTTTTAATCTTGTTTTAATAACATGATCTTGGTGGCGGATTCTAAATGTAGTTATTGTCCTTGTATATAAGTCACCGGAGGCAAACCCTCAGCAGTTTAAAGACCAACTAATGAAAATAGAACACTGCTTGGAAAACCTCACAAATCCAGCTCCGAACATCATCCTGCTTGGGGACTTCAACCTTTGGCACCTGAAATGGAAGCACCTGGCTAATACAGTAATATCAGAAAGAATACCAGGAAGTAGCATAAATGAACAGGCACATGCAAATGACCTGCTACGGATGTGCGACAGGTTTGCCTTAAACCAGCAAATAGTAGAACCAACTAGGAAGGAGAACACGCTGGACCTCATTTTCACTAATAATGATGAATTGATCAGGAACATAATGATTACAAATACCTGTTACTCAGATCACAACTTAATTCAAGTTATTACAACCATGGGGAGTAGACCTTCAAAACCAGTCCAGATTCCCGGTGGAGGAGATTTCACCAAATTCAACTTCAATAATAAACAGATAAACTGGGGGCAAATAAACCAGGACTTCACAGAAATAAACTGGGAAGAACAGCTAGAAAATGCAAACCTGAACCAGTGCCTGGAAAAAATAAGCTCAGTAGCACTAGGAATATGTTCAAACCGCATACCCCTAAGAAAAAAGAGGAAGAGATGCAGATTGGAACGGAAACGTCGTTCCCTGTATAGGCGAAGAAAACGAATCGCGGAACAACTTGAGAGTTGTTCAACAGAGAAACAATTGAACGGAAGCTACAAGAATCATACAAAACCCAGGAGAGGCAAAAAGAGCAAAAGGCCATCAGTGAAATAGAGAGAAATCCGAAATATTTTTTCTCCTATGCAAAATCAAGATCAAAAACCACATCTATTATCGGGCCCCTGCGAAAGGGAGATGGAACTTTCACCGATGACAACAAAGAAATAAGCGAGCTACTGAGGAAGCAGTACGACTCTGTTTTCAGCGAGCCATTAAACACACTAAAGATTGATAACCCAAATGAATTTTTCATGGATATGATACCAACATCAAATCATATATCAGACGTCACCCTATCCCCACTGGATTTTGAAGAAGCCATAAACAGTATGCCTATGCACTCTGCACCAGGCCCGGATTCTTGGAACTCCATATTCATAAAGGACTGTAAAATAACACTATCGCAGGCCCTCCACATTCTGTGGAGACAAAGCCTAGATACTGGCGTTATTCCTGATATACTAAAAACAGTAGAGATAGCACCACTTCATAAAGCAGGAAATAAGGCAGAGGCAAAAAATTACAGACCGATAGCACTAACATCGCACATCATAAAAATTTGAGAGAGTGCTAAGAAGTAAGATCACAAAATACATAGAATCACAGCATGTCCATAACCCCGGACAACATGGATTCAGAACAGGGCGCTCTTGCCTGTCGCAGTTGCTTGACCACTATGATATGGCATTAGATGCTATGGAGGACAAAAAAAAAACGCTGATGTAATTTACACAGATTTCGCAAAAGCTTTTGATAAATGTGACCATGGTGTTATTGCACATAAAATGCGTTCAAAAGGAATTACCGGAAAAATAGGGAGATGGATCTACAATTTCCTGACCAACAGAACCCAATGTGTAATTGTTACGGCCCTCTCGGGACGCAACGGGGTTCTTACTCTGATGTTGTTAGAGGAAGTTATATCCGACCCCAAGCCAGTAGTGGCTTTCAAGGGATGTGATCCGTGACGCAAGAAACTTAAAGGGGGAAGGGAAAGAAAGTTAAGAACTTAATATAATATAATGTCCGCCACCAATAAATAATATATAAAAAGGTTACACAGGGGGAGGGGCATTAACACTTTACAAGGGGAAAATACCCAATTGTCTTCTGCTGAAGACTCTGGAGCAAAACTCTCGGTGCTGAGTCCTCGGTGCTTTCGTGGCCACACAAAGAATCCTCTGAGAAGTTGAGCCTACCCTGGCCACAGGTCAGCCAAAACACGGGTCCACTGGGGGCACCGTCGTGGAGGCCGTCAACCACACGTCCAGCTGGTCTGCTGGCAGGTTCCGGATCAGCAAGGCTGGTCAGGCCACTCCACGAACGATATAAGGGGAACGCCCTAGACAGGAGCCTCGTGTGACACCACAAATCACTCTCCTGTCCTCAATACCCCAGTGGATGATCGTCTCCAACAGTCGGTCCCGGGTAATCCTTTTACTGCCACTCCACTGGCAGGGTAACACACCACAGTGTTCTTCCGGGGGGACGACTTCACAACTGCTGCAGCAAAGTACAAGGTATGGAGACGGCTGCCTCGGGTAGACTGACTCAACTTCCAACACAGCGGTCCAAGGTCGACTCTGTAAGCAGACACGTCATCAATAACTGGGGACACACTAAGGCACCTCACTTACAGGCTCAGACACAAACGCCCACCTATCCACTCCATAGATGGCGCTGGTGTCTGAGCACCACCTCACCAGAGGTCAGTAGCGGCTGTGTTGAGCGCTGCACAGGACTGGAAACTGGCCTTTGTGGCCAATACTCGTCGTCCTCACCAGGTGTCGTCGTCCGTTTGGAGGGGGTTTCGGGAGCTGACCCACAGATGGCGCGGTCGTCACTACTCTGTGCTCGGACGCTGGATCCGGGTTCGTAACAGTAATAGTCAACAAAATAAAATCCTGCCCATCAACCATGAAGAGCTCAGTCCCCCAGGGTACTGTGCTTGCTCCAGTACTTTTTCTCATCCTCATTTCGGACATAGACAAGAACACAACCTATAGCACTGTATCATCCTTTGCAGATGACACTAGGATCTTCATGAGAGTAGGCAACATAGAGGACACGGCAAACCTCCAGTCAGATGTAGATCAGGTCTTTCTATGGGCTACAGAAAATAATATGATGTTTAACGAAGATAAGTTCCAGCTCATGCGCTATGGAAAATAATGAAAATATAAAAACGGAAACCACGTACAAAACTCAGGCAAATCATAACATAGAACGAAAAGGCAATGTATAGGATCTGGGTGTACTCATGTCGGAAGACCTTACCTTTAAAGAACACAGTAAAGTAGCCGTCACAACTGCAAGAAAAATGACAGGTTGGATAACAAGAACTTTTCACACTAGAGATGCTATACCGATGATGATACTTTTCAAAACGCTTGTGCTCTCTAGAGTGGAGTACTGCTGCACAATGACAGCCCCTTTCAAAGCTGGAGAAATTGCTGACCTGGAGAGCGTGCAGAGATCCTTTACTGCTAGAATCCACTCAGTAAAACATCTAAACTATTGGGACCGACTAAAGAGCCTAAAACTGTACTCCCTTGAGCGCAGGCGGGAGAGGTACATAATAATTTACACGTGGAAAATATTAGAGGGGCTGGACCCAAACCTGCACACAGAAATAACATCACATGAGACCAGAAGACATGGCAGGTTGTGAAGAATACCCCCGTTGAAAAGCAGAGGTGCAACAGGTACTCTGAGAGAGAATTATATCAACATCAGAGGCCCGAGACTATTCAACACGCTTCCACTACACATAAGGGGCATAACTGGCCGACCCTCACAGTGTTCAAGAGAGAACTGGATAAGCACCTCCAAAGGATACCTGATCAACCAGGCTGTGACTCATACGTCAGGCTGCGAGCAGCCGCGTCCAACAGCCTGGTTGATCAGTCCGGCAACCAGGAGACCTGGTCGACGACCGGGCCGCGGGGACGCTAAGCCCCGGAAGCACCTCAAGGTAAGGATGTAAATTCAGAATATTCACTAGTAAGTCCCATTCTTCAACTGGCTTTTATAATCATTGTAGTCACTGGGGAATTTGCATTTAATGCAACTGCTGTCGTTGGATTAATGTTGAGTTTGATGCGCAGGGCTTCAATCGCTTCACATTCCAGTAAGTAGTGCAATAGTGGCTCCTCTGCTTCTGTTAAACAGATATGACACTCTTTAACTATTGGGTTTATTACAGAGAGAGAGAGAGAGAGAGAGAGAGAGAATGACGCCATCTTTCATTGGATGGGGTTAAGGCTTAAGTGTTGGTAATGAGGCAAAGTCGTAGTTTTGTATCTGTATGTTAGGTCTTTTTTTCTTTCATGAGGATTGCATCTAGAACTTATAATCTCCTGCTCTCAGTTGCAGAATCGTGATTAGTTCCTATATGTGTTTTGGTATCTGCTGCTAGTAGGTAACAAGTCAACCTACTTGAAAGCTTACTAGTGGTGATGCCAATATAGGCTGATAGCAGGTCACATCCTTCATGGGCACAAGTGTACTCATGTACCACTCTGGCTTTCTGGAGAGAGTTGTTTGTTCTGTTCAGGCCCCTTCTTCAATATTATGTCCTTCAACCCATCCAATGGCGTCATTCGCCAGTGTCTGAGCTATGAGGCATGACTAATAAAAATGTGTAAAGCCGCATGTATTAATGTATATATATTTATATATATATATATATATATATATATATATATATATATACATATATATATATATATATATATATATATATATATATATATATATATATATATATATATATATATATATATATATATATATATATATATATATATATATTAGTATATTTTTGTAGCAGTCTTTCCTGTAGACATATATTATTAAATATGACCGAAAAAGTAAGATTAATAATTCTAACACGAATTTTCTCAATCTTTCGTACATTACGCTTCACTGTTGGAGGTAAATCAAAAATCAATTCTCCAAAATTCATTTTTATTTCTAGTCTGACGCGACACGGGCGCGTTTCGTAAAACTTATTACATTTTCAAAGACTTTAGTTCACAAATACACAACTGAATAGAACTTACGTATCTCCGATTTTATATCTACATTTGAGTGAGGTGGAAGGGGTGATGTGGCATTAACACAAGACAGAACATTTCATTTAATACCACATTTTGTTCTGTCTTGTGTTAATGCCACATCACCCCTTCCACCTCACTCAAATGTAGATATAAAATCGGAGATACGTAAGTTCTATTCAGTTGTGTATTTGTGAACTAAAGTCTTTGAAAATGTAATAAGTTTTACGAAACGCGCCCGTGTCGCGTCAGACTAGAAATAAAAATGAATTTTGGAGAATTGATTTTTTATTTACCTCCAACAGTGAAGCGTAATGTACGAAAGATTGAGAAAATTCGTGTTAGAATTATTAATCTTACTTTTTCGGTCATATTTAATAATATATATATATATATATATATATATATATATATATATATATATATATATATATATATATATATATTTATATATATATATATATATATATATATATATATATATATTGTGACGATAATCTCCCTCAAGAGAGATTGAGCCTGCTCTTCCCTCCTAAGTACATCCCTATACAACTAATATGGAAGAAATATCCAACAAATACAACACCAAGGTTTGCCAGAGAGCAAACGTATTCAGCACCGGGAACACCTGCTCCACCTCCACCACTCCAACCACCAAACTACCTGTCCATCGCCTGCTCATCGCTGATTGGCTGGTGCCCTGTCGCACCTGCTCCCTCCACCCGCCACACTACCTGATGTCTGGGGCCACCACGACCTACAGACCTCAGAATATCCCGTGCTTTCCACAAGTTAACACGTCTCATTTGTAGACTAAGCCCTGGCTTACGTGTACTAAGAGAGGTGGCAGCTTAAAGCCAATATTCCTGCAACCATATATCTCCTTGTATATTCCTCACCTGTCTTAACGTAACTTTCTATTTTGCCAGTGATTATTCTTATTATTTTGCTTGATTGACTTATGTTACACTTTTATGTCCATTTTATTCATGTTTTGCTTTTCTAACGTAATTAAAATCTCATTGTTAAATTTACTTGTGTTTTGTGTGTCTTCCCATTACCTTACCATAGACGGAAGTTCCAGATTTTCTCTTTTTGTTTCTTTATGTGACGAGGCCATACCCCTAGCTTTTGAAACAGCCGAACACCAATGTGTTACCGTCACAATATATATATATATATATATATATATATATATATATATATATATATATATATATATATATATATATATATAAATATATATATATATATATATATATATATATATATATATATAAATATATATATATATATATATATATATATATATATATATATATATATAAATATATATATATATATATATATATATATATATATATATATAAATATATATATATATATATATATATATATATATATATATATATATATATATATATATATATATATATATATATATATATAACCGAAAACTCACACCCCAGAAGTGACTCGAACCCATACTGCCAGGAGCACTATGCATCTGGCGTACAGGACACCTTCACCACTCGACCATTCTGCATGTTAGTTTTCTTTAAGGTGTGTAGTGGTACTAGGGGATACTCTAGATGCGGCCGAACTAAAGCCTTATATAGGTGTATCTGAATGTTTGTACTGTGGCTTCGGAATCTCCTCAGTTTTCCTAAGGCTGCTTTGGCTTTGTTAATCGGTCCCTTACATGAATTTTTATCCCTGTTCTATTTATCATGAATCCCAGTATTCTGCCTCCCTCTGCATATTGGAACGGACAAGGATAATGGGGACTGGGTTTCTTTTCGCAATATGTATTATCTGAAACCTTTGTTTGTTTGTGCTAATTTTCCATTGCTTCTCAAAGTTGTTTATGAGTTCAATTGCTGCCTTGGTCTTGTCGGCTAGTAGCGGCTTTGATGATCCCGGTTGGCATATTATTTGGGTAACATCGTCAGCGTATGTGATGTATTCTCCATGTTGGGGTTGGGATTGGTCAGCTGTATATATGTTGAATAGAGTAGGGGAGAGGCAGCTTCCTTGTGGTACTCCACTTTTCAGTTCTATTACGTCACCCAAGTAGCTGCCGGTATTAAGCCTAGCAGTTCTGTTGTCTATAAAGCTGCAGAGTGCAGCAGTAAATCTCTCAGGAAGTCCTAGCTCAGATATTTTATATTTTAGGCTTGTGTGCCACACTTTGTCGAAGGCTTTCGAAACGTCTCTAAGCACTATATTACACTGATCTTTTTTCGACACTGCGCTTACTATATGCTCGTAGATCAGGACTATAGCTATATGAGCCCCTCTGCGGTTTCTAAACCTATGTTTTTTTTTTTATTAAACCTATGTTGCCTGGTGTTTCTCGGGACATTGAAGGAGTACAGAGGCTATCTTATCTTGAGGTTATCTTGAGATGATTTCGGGGCTTTTTAGTGTCCCCGCGGCCCGGTCCTCGACCAGGCCTCAACCCCCAGGAAGCAGCCCGTGACAGCTGACTAATACCCAGGTACCTATTTTACTGCTAGGTAACAGGGGCATAGGGTGAAAGAAACTCTGCCCATTGTTTCTCGCCGGTGCCCGGGATCGAACCCGGGACCACAGGATCACAAGTCCAGTGTGCTGTCCGCTCGGCCGACCGGCTCGGCTAGATCATAGTATTTGACCTCTCGCAGTGTGTTGCTAGCAGGGTGCAACATCGCATAGTCATATCGCTAGCGATAGTGCGAAGAAACCAAAGTGGAGCTAGTGGCATCACTAGTGCATATACAGAGTGGAGGACCGCGTGGAGCGACCTGACCTGACGGCCAGGTGGGACGACCCGCCGTGGAACTACCTGATTGTGTTTGTTGGATGGTGACTGTGATCAGTGGTAATGTAAATTAGTTAATCGTAACACAACGATACAGTGACTGACTCAAGAGCTTTGTGTAGATAGAAAAGAACTGCCATCATCAATCTACTAGCACTTAGTGAATCACCAAGTGGATGGCGACGACGGAGCACCATCAACCATACATCATCATTACTCATCTAGTTGTGTGAGCGGAAAGGAAGACTAGTATGTACCCTCTCTGGTTGATTAATCAAGTGTACAGTGCGAGGTAAAATATTATCAAATTCTTGTTCAGGATAGCATATATATTTAAAAAATCTCAAAGTGGCTCATTTGGGTAGAAGTTTGGGTAGAAGATTTGGGTAGCTTACGGGAACTCGTGACAAACGCACGCATGCACGCCCACGTACGTTTGCACGCACACACGCACGCACACGCAAAAACGCACACACAAATTCTGCTCAATTCTTTAGGTGTACAGAGGTAAAATATTACCAAATTCTTGTTCAGTATCAGATACATTTAAAATATCAAAGTGGCTCAATTTGGGTAGCGGTTGTCATTTTACTGGACCCCCATAACACACGCACGCACACGCAAAAACAAACACACACACACGCACGCACTCACACATACATCCAGTCAGGCTAAAAGGGATTAACACCTTTCGTGGAAAGGGGATAAAATCCTCACTCATAATCCACCCCCTCTCTTACCCCTTCTCTTACCCCCCTCTCTTACCTGCCGTAATCTGCAGACAACACCTCACCTCCTCTTAACCCCATCCCACGCGCACACACGTTCTCTCTCTCTCTCTCTCTTGCTCTCTCTCTCTTGTTCTCTCTCTCTCTTGCTCTCTCTCTCTTGTTCTCTCTCTCTCTCTTGCTTTTTCTTGCTCTCTCTCTTGCTCTCTTGCTCTCTCTCTTGACAAGGGGCAAAATGGCAGGAGGATGCAACAGGGACACAGAAAACAGCCAGAGTGACCAAACGAAGGAAATGTTAACCCCAATTCTGGAGGAATTCAGGAGGGAGGTACATGAAATGAGGATTACAATTAACAACCTGCAAAGTGAGCTGACATCAGCAAGGGAGGAGATCAAATCCCTCACAGAGAAAAATAAAGAGACTGAGCATCAGATTATCATCCAAAGGGAAGGTGGGAATGTTACATTGGAAGGAAATGCCTCTGTCCCTGAAACATTTGCGGACATACTGAAAAACAGCTCAGAAGCAATGGCCACAGTGAGGGAGGTAGCCATGCAAGCTGCTACCTCACAGGAAGTAGCAAGGTGCACCACTCAGCTGCTGGAGAGAAAAAGATCAGTGGTAGTTGTAGGCATCAAAGAACAGGAAGGATCCAACAGGCAAGAATGGAATAGCAAGGATAGAGAGGCAGTACATGGGCTACTGAAGGGGGTTACAGATGAAAGGGGCTGAACAAAACATTGAGAAGGTTTTCAGGTTGGGCTGGTACAACAAGGACAGAAACCGACTTGTAAAGGTTGTGTTTACAAACGAAACCACGAAGGAGGATATTCTCGAAAGGAAGAGTCGTCTGTATCTAGTTTTAAGAGGAATTTGAATAAAAGGAGTCATATTCCATAAAATACTTACATCCACCATTATCTATGAGCAGTAAGAGAAGGTTCTGTTCACCACATATAAAATTCTGTGCATTACACAGCAATGTAAAACATAACAAAGCTAAAATCTAGCAATATGCTATTAGATAGACAAGCAAATCTTATAACAAGATTTTAAACTATTACTAGTTTTTTCTTCTAGCAAATAAGGTATCTTTAAGCCGCTCATCACTTCAAACACTTGTTCTGTTTCATAATGTTTCTAACTTTTACCAAACAATCACCCAACACCACTCTTTCACATTCCTTAACTAGATTATTCCTAAATCAGGTGAAAACAGTTCATTATTTCTGTATCTTCAGCGTTTATACAGAGAGATCAGACATTCATTCATTCCCACCGGATTGAGTGTAGATTTAGTTTTCCACATTTCATATCGTGTATGTAGATTAGTTTAAACAAAGGTGACCCTCTAGTCCACGAACTAATAGTTGGCGTTAGGAGGAAAGGATTTTGTGAAATGTGATCCACGCAATGCTGGTAGACAGATAATTTGGGGAGACGTGATCACTACCTACAAATTCTAATATTTTTTGTATGATTTCACCATACACCTCATAGTCTCTTTCTCACACTAGGCAATTAACCTTCTTTCAATCATTTCTCGACTAAAATAACACTCCGAAACATCAGTGCTCATCTTTATTCTCACGGTCACAGTCTTAGTCCACAGTATTTACGCTTCACTACTGCGTGGACGTCTCGTGATAAATAACTAAACTGTCTTTACCCATCCTACAGATGTCATGCTATCAGTCTTCTCATATTCTTTTTCAAATAAAGTTTACTTACTGTTTCCACCAGCATTGCATTATGATTAAACTGAACTGAACTGCAGTTGTAAAGAATTTGAAAGTTTATTAATATATTTATGGAGTGTGAAGCAATGCTGGTGGAAACATTATTCTCTAACTCACTTAACCCCGAGCTAATTATTTCACTATCGACTCATCCGGACGTATTCTCATCGGTTAGTGTTTACATTTGGATAATGTAGGTCTTAGAGGCAGTCTTGAACTCAGTGATAATGAACAAGTCAATTTAAAATATAATAATAATAATAATAATAATAATAATAATAATAATAATAATAATAACAACATCCATGCAGTAGTGAGATTCCCTTTGATGGATGTGCACGTGTCAATGAAAAATTAAAATGTGCAAAGATGTTTCGGAGTGCTATTTTAGTCAAGAAATGATACAAAAATTGTGTTTATTGACTAGTGATAGGCAGATCAAGAGACCATGAGGTATATGTTGTGATCACACAGTTAAAAAAATATTAGAATTTGTAGGTAGTGATCACGTCTCCCCAAACTCTTCTGTCTTCCAGCGTGGTATGTCCTCTGGTGATCACGTGTGGAATGGGATGGCATATGTGTGTTTGTGAACTTGGTCACTACTCTACATATGATCAGAAATAATACCAAAGGCTTTGCATAGAACATCCGGTCTGGGAAGGGTGAAGTGATGCTTGATGGTATGGGCTGGGGAGGTGGGTAGGAGGGGGGGGGGATAGGGGTAAGGGTAAGGTCATCCCCAATACCTCGCCCATCTCAGTACTCCTCGAACCATCACCCCAGATGTGTGTAATGGTGAAGTTCCTGGGATTGATCTAAAATTGTATATATTCATTCAGTAGTGGAAAACACATACCTGCAACTCTCCTCGTGCTGCTGCTGCCTCCAGAAGTTGTCTTTCCCACATTCAGTAAAAATTTCTACTGACTTTACCTAAGTGACTGTTTTACTGGCAGAGATTTGATTGGATTTGATAGAAGAAAATTGAAGACTGGTATACGATGAGGCTCGTTACTCAGAGTCAAAAGCGAAATTAAAAGATCTATACCTCAGGCTATAGTCAATATTTGGTATGAATACAGAGACACGCACTGCTGCTTAAGTGTTAAATAATAATAAAAGAATAAAAATTATATATAAACGGGTTTACTTCTCCTAACTATTTATTTATTTATTATTCATTATTCTGTACAGCGAGAAATGCGTGTAAGCTTGACACTTGTGGGTGTCAACTGTGAGGGGAGGGAGCGGTCGGGTATGGTGGGCGGTATCGCCTCATTTAGCCTCAGTTATGTGACAAACTTTACAGAGGCGAGCAGCCCAGGGGCGCGCACGACATGGAAGGAATCATTCCTATGTGTGGTGGTAGTGGTATGTGGTATGCCCTGGTGAAGCTCCTGGGTTTGATGTAAATTACATGTATATTCATTCGGTAGTGGAAATTAACACGATGAGGGTCCTTACTCAGAATCCAAGGGAAATTAAAAGATCTCTACCTTGGGCTATAGACAGGCGATGAGTCACAATAACGTAGCTAAAGTAAGTTGACCAGACCACACACTAGAAGGTGAAGGGACAACGACGTTTTGGTCCGTCCTGGACCATTCTCAAGTCGATCGACTTGAGAATGGTCCAGGACGGACTGAAAGGTCGCCGTCCCTTCACCTTCTAGTGTGTGGTCTGGTCAACTTGGGCTATAGACATTATTTGATGTGAATACAGAGGCATATATAATGAGTTTACTCTCCCTGACTATTTTTTTACCTCATTTATGCCGGACTGAGGAAATGTGAAGTGTGGAATTGTTGACTAATTGATAACTGTCACCAGCATGGGAGGGGGGGGGGGGGGAGGGTGTGATATATAACACCACCTTAACGCAACACAGTCCACTCATGAGCGTGGGACAACAAAGGCCACACACCGGTCCTGAGTGCTCTGCTAGCATGAGGTGGTGCTGGTGGTAAGTGGTCTGTCCTGCTATGTGGTTGGAGGGGGAGGGGATGGACAGGACTGACTATGGTAGACAGATGTTAACATTCACAACAGTTATGCCTCAACCTTCGAAGAGGTGACCCCATGTGGTCATGTGGTGTCAGTCCTCAAACCAATGTGGTGGGTATGACCCGCATATCCTTAGTGCTCTGGAAGCAGAGTAGGGGGAGGGGGATGCTGAGACCTCTACCGTGAACACCCCTCGAGGCTGTTATGAAAACTAATCACCCGCTAAGACCCACACAAGAGGCAGAGATTTGGTAAAATATATATATACACTTCACTACATAAAACAGACACCAGAATGAGAAACCCGCACTATCAGTCAAAGCGGCCTACCGCTCCCCTTCCTTCCCCTCAAGCGCCTGGTCTCCTACCCTGTCAGGGATAGGGGTGCCCCTCCGTCCTCAGTATTTTCTTGTCAGGGTAGGGAGGCCCTCCCTCCTCAACATATTCTACATAGTCTTATTAACTATATATATATATATATATATATATATATATATATATATATATATATATATATATATATATATATATATATATATATATATATATATGTATATATATATATATATATATATATATATATATATATATATATATATGTATATATATATATATATATATATATATATATATATATATATACATATATATATATATATATATATATATATATATATATATATATATATATATGTATATATATATATATATATATATATATATATATATATATATATATATATATATATATATATCTTCACGACTAACTCTACGGCACATACTCATCTCCTACTATTCCTCACCTGTTCACCTGTTCAACACTCCTATTCCTATACTTACCCAACAGCACCCACATACCCCTACATGCCGCTCCCCCACTCCAACATGATTCTACCCAGTGTCAAGTGCCGCGCGGCAAGACGGCACGAGCGCACACCCCGGGGAACCCCCAGAACCCTTGAGGACTAGACACCTGTGCACCACCTGAGCAGGGGGGCCTAATGGGCTCACCTGCTCAGGTGCTGCGTGCGGTTCAAGTCCTCATTTACACTACTCCGGGAGACTGAAACTGGGTCCTTCGGGTGAGCCAATTGCAGAAGCCAATGCTGAAAACAGCAAAAAGTTAAAAGATAGATTTGTTAACTGCAGTCCCGTGGTGCATTGGTAAGACACTTGCCCCGTGCTTTGTGAGACATTGGCTAGGGTTCATATCCTGGCCGAAGAGGATTGACCAGGTGCCAGTCTTGAACTATATGCCTCTGTTCACCCAGCAGTGAATGGGTACCTGGTTGTTAAACGACTTGTGGGTCGTGTTCCAGGGAAAGTTAGCGTTTCCTGCGGCTCCCTAGTCCTGTGTGTGCTAGTGGCTTCACATGAATGTAACAACTCTTGGATCTATATAATAATAATAATAATAATAATAATAATAATAATAATAATAATAATATTAATAATAATAATTCTTGCAAGTCTACAAAAGTGACCAGGATGCGGGTCATGTTAGTTCTTGGAGGGAGCAAAGGAGAGAGTGAGGAGGAGAGCGATTGAGGGAAAGAGGGAGAGCGAGGGAGTGAGAGAGGGAGGGGGGGTTAAGAGAGAGCGAGCGAGGGAGGGAGCGGGGGGAGAGAGAGAGAGAGAGAGAGAGAGAGAGAGAGAGAGAGAGAGAGAGAGAGAGAGAGAGAGAGAGAGAGAGAGAGAGAGAGAGAGAGAGAGAGAGAGAGAGAGAGAGAGAGAGAGAGAGAGAGAGAGAGAGAGAGAGAGAGAGAGAGAGAGCGATCATATCCCTGTAGCTCACTATATAATGCTCCCACACCACCCAGCCAGAGGTACTCAGGACACTGCAAACCATATATAACAACCTTCTACAACTCATAACACAGAGTGGGTGGACGGACGAGCGCAAATGACTACAAAGGGAACTACAAGATGAGCTGCAAGATCTATGCAAAACAGAGTACACCAAAAAATGGGATGACACAATAAGCAAAATCCAAGTCGACTACAGAAACCCAGGAAAGTTCTGGAAAAAAGTAAAAACCCTGATGGGAAACTCATCTGAGGAAACTCCCTACATCATAGATGCCTCAGGAAATAAACTCTACGAGGAGAGAGAACAAGAACAGAAATTCAGGAAGTTCTGGGAAAAAATATTCAGGATAAACCCTGGGAGAAAATTTAAACTTTTGCCCCATTAATGAAAGGAAAATTACAACTCAAGTCGATAACAGAGCTGAAGCACTGCTCCCGACGCAAACAATAGACCTTAACAACATTCGCAATGACTGCCACCTTATGAAACACATAACCATTGCAGAGGTCCATAAAACAATTATGGGTTTCAAGAACAAGTCGCCGGGCAACAGCAAGATAAATAAGATGGTATTATCCAACCTACCAGTGATTGCACTCCATCAATACACATGTATAGTAAATGCAGCTCTTGCATCTGGACTATTTCCCACATAATTCAAGAATGCCACAATAAAATTAATCCTCAAGCCAGGTAACCCCCCAACCCAAACTGATAGTTACAGGCCAATTTCCCTTCTCTAAGTACCAGGCAAAATATTCGAAAAAATAATCAATCAGAGACTAGTGAAGTACATGGCAGAGAAAGAGAAGTATAACACCAGGCAACATAGGTTTAAAAACAAAACAAAAAAAACATAGGTTTAGAAACCACAGAGGGGCCCATACAGCTATAGTCCTGATCTACGAGCATATAGTAAACGCAGTGTCGAAAAAAGATCAGTGTAATATAGTGCTTAGAGACGTTTCGAAAGCCTTCGACAAGATGTGGCACACAAGCCTAAAATATAAGATATCTGAGCTAGGACTTCCTGAGAGATTTACTGCTACACTCTGCAGCTTTATAGACAACAGAACTGCTAGGCCTAATACCGGCAGCTACTTGGGTGACGTAATAGAACTGAAAAGTGAAGTACCACAAGGAAGCTGCCTCTCCCCCACTCTATTCAACATATATACAGCTGACCTACCCCAACCCCAACATGGAGAATACATCACATACGCTGACGATGTTACCCAAATAATATGCCAACGGGGAACATCAAAGCCGCTACTAGCCGACAAGACCAAGGCAGCAATTGAACTCATAAACAACTTTGAGAAGCAATGGAAAATTAGCACAAACAAACAAAGGTTTCAGATAATACATATTGCGAAAAGAAACCCAGTCCCCATTATCCTTGTCCGTTCCAATATGCAGAGGGAGGCAGAATACTGGGATTCATGATAAATAGAACAGGGATAAAAATTCATGTAAGGGACCGATTAACAAAGCCAAAGCAGCCTTAGGAAAACTGAGGAGATTCCGAAGCCACAGTACAAACATTCAGATACACCTATATAAGGCTTTAGTTCGGCCGCATCTAGAGTATCCCCTAGTACCACTACACACCTTAAAGAAAACTAACATGCAGAATGGTCGAGTGGTGAAGGTGTCCTGTACGCCAGATGCATAGTGCTCCTGGCAGTATGGGTACGAGTCACTTCTGGGGTGTGAGTTTTCGGTTATATATATATATATATATATATATATATATATATATATATATATATATATATATATATATATATATATATATATATATATTGTGACGATAATCTCCTTCAAGAGATTGAGCCTGCTCTTCCCTCCAAAATACGTCGCTATATACATCTATATAAAACTAATATGGAAGAAATATCCAGCAAATACATCTCCAAGGTTTGCCAGAGCGCAAAACGTATGCAGCCAGGAACACCTGCTCCACCTCGAACCACCCAACTACCTGTACGTCGCCTGCTCATCGCTGATTGGCTGCGTGTCCAGTTGCACCTGCCCTCCACCCACCACACTACCTGATGTCTGGGGCCACACGACCGCCAGACCTCAGAATATCCAGTGCTTTCAACAAGTTAACACGTCTCGTTGGTAGACTAAGCTGTGGCTTACGTGTACTAAGAGAGGTGGCAGCTTAAAGCCAATATTCCTGCACCTATTATCTGATTGTATATTGTTCAATTGTTATTACTCACTTGTCTTAACGTTACTTTTCATTTTGTCATTTGATTATTCTTATTATTTTGATTGATTTTATGATACGAATTTTATGTCCATTTTATTCATGTTTTGCTTTTCTGACGTAATTAAAATCTCATTGTTAAATTTACTTGTGTTTTGTGTGTCTTCCCTTTACCTTACCACAGACGAAGTTCCAGATTTTCTATTTTTTGTTTCTATATGTGACGAGGCCATACCCCTAGCTTTTGAACAGCCGAACACCAACGCGTTACCGTCACAATATATATATATATATATATATATATATATATATATATATATATATATATATATATATATATATATATATATATATATATATACACACACATTAATACATGCGGCTTTACACATTTTTATTAGTCATGCCTCATAGCTCAGACACTGGCGAATGACGCCATTGGATGGGTTGAAGGACATAACATTGAAGAAGGGGCCTGAACAGAACAAACAACTCTCTCCAGAAAGCCAGAGTGGTACATGAGTACACTTGTGCCCATGAAGGATGTGACCTGCTATCAGCCTATATTGGCATCACCACTAGTAAGCTTTCAAGTAGGTTGACTTGTTACCTACTAGCAGCAGATACCAAAACACATATGGGAACTAATCACGATTCTGCAACTGAGAGCAGGAGTTTATAAGTTCTAGATGCAATCCTCATGAAAGAAAAAAAGACCTAACATACAGATACAAAACTACGACTTTGCCTCATTACCAACACTTAAGCCTTAACCCCATCCAATGAAAGATGGCGTCATTCTCTCTCTCTCTCTCTCTCTCTCTCTCTCTCTCTCTCTCTCTCTCTCTCTCTCTCTCTCTCTCTCTCTCTCTCTCTCTCTCTCTCTCTCTCTCTCTCTCTCTCTCTCTCTCTCTCTCTCTCTCTCTCTCTTTAAGAGAGAGAAGAGAGAGAGAACAGAAGAACAGAGAAGAACAGAAGAGAACAGAAGCAGAGGAGCCACTATTGCACTACTTACTGGAATGTGAAGCGATTGAAGCCCTGCGCATCAAACTCAACATTAATCCAACGACAGCAGTTGCATTAAATGCAAATTCCCCAGTGACTACAATGATTATAAAAGCCAGTTGAAGAATGGGACTTACTAGTGAATATTCTGAATTTACATCCTTACCTTGAGTTGCTTCCGGGGCTTAGCGTCCCCGCGGCCCGGTCGTCGACCAGGTCTCCTGGTTGCCGGACTGATCAATCAGGCTGTTGGATGCGGCTGCTCGCAGCCTGACGTATGAGTCACAGCCTGGTTGATCAGGTATCCTTTGGAGGTGCTTATCCAGTTCTCTCTTGAACACTGTGAGGGTCGGCCAGTTATGCCCCTTATGTGTAGTGGAAGCGTGTTGAACAGTCTCGGGCCTCTGATGTTGATAGAGTTCTCTCTGAGCATCTGTTGCACCTCTGCTTTTCAACGGGGATATTCTGCACATCCTGCCATGTCTTCTGGTCTCATGTGATGTTATTTCTGTGTGCAGGTTTGGGACCAGCCCCTCTAATATTTTCCACATGTAAATTATTATGTACCTCTCCCGCCTGCGCTCAAGGGAGTACAGTTTTAGGCTCTTTAGTCGGTCCCAATAGTTTAGATGTTTTACTGAGTGGATTCTAGCAGTAAAGGATCTCCGCACGCTCTCCAGGTCAGCAATTTCTCCAGCTTTGAAAGGGGCTGTCATTGTGCAGCAGTACTCCACTCTATAGAGCAAAAGCGTTTTGAAAAGTATCATCGGTATAGCATCTCTAGTGTGAAAAGTTCTTGTTATCCAACCTGTCATTTTTCTTGCAGTTGTGACGGCTACTTTATCGTGTTCTTTAAAGGTAAGGTCTTCCGACATGAGTACACCCAGATCCTTTACATTGCCTTTTCGTTCTATGTTATGATTTGCCTGAGTTTTGTACGTGGTTTCCGTTTTTATATTTTCATTATTTTCCATAGCGCATGAGCTGGAACTTATCTTCGTTAAACACCATATTATTTTCTGTAGCCCATAGAAAGACCTGTTCTACATCTGACTGGAGGTTTGCCGTGTCCTCTATGTTGCCTACTCTCATGAAGATCCTAGTGTCATCTGCAAAGGATGATACAGTGCTATAGGTTGTGTTCTTGTCTGTCCGAAATGAGGATGAGAAAAAGTACTGGAGCAAGCACAGTACCCTGGGGGACTGAGCTCTTCACGGTTGATGGGCTGGATTTTATTTTGTTGACTATTACACATTGGATTCTGTTGGTCAGGAAATTGTAGATCCATCTGCCTATTTTTCCGGTAATTCCCTTTGAACGCATTTTATGTGCAATAACACCATGGTCACATTTATCAAAAGCTTTTGCGAAATCTGTGTAAATTTCATCAGCGTTTTTTTTGTCCTCCATAGCATCTAATGCCATATCATAGTGGTCAAGCAACTGCGACAGGCAAGAGCGCCCTGTTCTGAAACCATGTTGTCCGGGGTTATGGAGATGCTGTGATTCTATGTATTTTGTGATCTTACTTCTTAGCACTCTCTCAAAAATTTTTATGATGTGCGATGTTAGTGCTATCGGTCTGTAATTTTTTGCCTCTGCCTTATTTCCTCCTTTATGAAGTGGTGCTATCTCTGCTGTTTTTAGTATATCAGGAATAACGCCAGTATCTAGGCTTTGTCTCCACAGAATGTGGAGGGCCTGCGATAGTGGTTTTTTACAGTCCTTTATGAATATGGAGTTCCAAGAATCCGGGCCTGGTGCAGAGTGCATAGGCATACTGTTTATGGCTTCTTCAAAATCCAGTGGGGATAGGGTGACGTCTGATATATGATTTGATGTTGGTATTATATCCATGAAAAATTCATTTGGGTTATCAATCTTTAGTGTGTTTAATGGCTCGCTGAAAACAGAGTCGTACTGCTTCCTCAGTAGCTCGCTCATTTTTTTTTTTTTGTCATCGGTGAAAGTACCATCTCCCTTTCGCAGGGGCCCGATACTAGATGTGGTTTTTGATCTTGATTTTGCATAGGAGAAAAAATATTTCGGATTTCGCTTTATTTCACTGATGGCCTTTTGTCTCTTTTTGCCTCTCCTGGGTTTTGTATGATTCTTGTAGCTTCCGTTCAATTGTTTCTCTGTTGAACAACTCTCAAGTTGTTCCGCGATTCGTTTTCTTCGCCTATATAGGGAACGACGTTTCCGTTCCAATCTGCATCTCTTCCTCTTTTTTCTCAGGGGTATGCGGTTTGAACATATTCCTAGTGCTACTGAGCTTATTTTTTCCAGGCACTGGTTCAGGTTTGCATTTTCTAGCTGTTCTTTCCAGTTTATTTCTGTGAAGTCCTGGTTTATTTGCCCCCAGTTTATCTGTTTATTATTGAAGTTGAATTTGGTGAAATCTCCTCCACCGGGAATCTGGACTGGTTTTGAAGGTCTACTCCCCATGGTTGTCATAACTTCAATTAAGTTGTGATCTGAGTAACAGGTATTTGTAATCATTATGTTCTTGATCAATTCACCATTATTAGTGAAAATGAGGTCCAGCGTGTTCTCCTTCCTAGTTGGTTCTACTATTTGCTGGTTTAAGGCAAACCTGTCGCACATCCGTAGGAGGTCATTTGCATGTGCCTGTTCATTTAGGCTACTTCCTGGTATTCTTTCTGATATTACTGTATTAGCCAGGTGCTTCCATTTCAGGTGCCGTAGGTTGAAGTTCCTAAGCAGGATGATGTTCGGAGCTGGATTTGTGAGGTTTTCCAAGCAGTGTTCTATTTTCATTAGTTGGTCTTTAAACTGCTGAGGGTTTGCCTCCGGTGACTTATATACAAGGACAATAACTACATTTAGAATCCGCCACCAAGATCATGTTATTAAAACAAGATTAAAACCAGTGCACAATAACAGAAGCAAAAAAAAAACAGGAAAAAAGGAGGAAACCCCAGATCCTGATTAATATATTTATATTAATCAGGTCTATCTATCTCCCTCTCTACCTCTCAAGGCAGGTTAATGGACTCCTAGTCTCACAACACTATGGGAAAGAAGTAACCGGGTAGCAGTGATTACTACTTACATGATAATTACGGGAATAAACAAAGAAGAGACGGACAAGAGGACATGTGTCCAGAGGCTGGAATCACAAATTATTCGAAGACTTGTATGAAAATACTCATGCCGTGTTCGAGTGGTCTCCAAGACAAATGCTCTTTGAGAAGAAATCGTGGAAACTACGTTTTTATGTTCTTGACCAGATTCAACGAGCAACTCGAATACATTTTAAACAAAGTAACACAACATGTACAACAATGCTAACAGGCAGAGCTAGAGGAGCTAGAGTTCACTATCGTAGTCATTGTTAGGTAAGCAATGCCATGCTCCCTCTAGTATGTATATGCTCTAGGCCGTGGCCAACTTCAACATTCGTGTTACGAGGAAAATATAAAGTTTAACATTTCGTTCGGACGATGGACTCAGAGTCAATAAAAGTACCACAATTAAAAATAATATGCAACAATATTTCCTATTGTATATGACTGTCGTAAGCTTTAATTGTGTAATATTATTATTTGTTTAGAAACGAATGGTGGGAGACTCGATGACATAAACAGGCTTGGCGGCTTGTGTCTGTTTGCACCATCGACGCCTGTTTCTGTTACAGTCTAAAACATTTGGTCTCAACGGGAGATTGAGGTCAAACTGGTCGTCGGAGACAATATTGGCGTGGCAGCAGCTTCAGCACCAGAAAGGTAATGTTCTGTAGAAGGTGGTGGCTTGCAGTGTTGCTGGAGTCACAGGTCTTCCTGCAGATATGAGAAAATTGCAAACGTAAATGTATGCGGATGTTTACAAGCCGGACGCTTGGGGAAGCCTCTCCCAAATTTATATGGAAAAGGCATGAGGGTAGGGGACGGACACGGACTGGTCGGAGAAGGCCATAGTTAAATACTTTATGAAATATTAGCAACATTGAGACCAGTTAACAGGTTGTTCAAGAACTGTTGGGGATCTATGATGAAATATAGGGTTTATTGCCCCAAGAGATTTGCATGATCATAACTATATATATTTTTTGTGACAGTTGCTTCAGGTTGTCTCTATATATATATTCCATGAGAAGCGGAAGAGGGGGGAAAGAGTGGACAGGGATAGAGAGATGAGAGAGGACAAGGGGCTGATGATTGGACAAAAAAGATGGATAGATACATGGGGAGATATTGCTGAATGGATAGCTTGGTGAATGGATGGACAGACAGATCAGACAGACAAGCAGACCCTGACATTACCAAGTAACTCCCCGCCCCCACCCGTACGTCTGAGTCTTTACAAGGTTAGTAGTGAGACAGACGTTGGCAGCCGCGGCCGCCTTCCACACCTGGAGCACCTGACGAGATGGACCAGTCCAGGTCGGCTCCTGTGTTACCCCCCCCCCCACCCATACAGTCCAGGTCAGCTCCTGTGTCACCCCCCCCCCACCCATACAGTCCAGGTCGGCTCCAATGTCACCCCCCCCCACCCATACAGTCCAGGTCGGCTCCTATGTTACCCCTCCCCCCACCCATACAGTCCAGGTCGGTTCCTATGTTACCCCCCCCACCCATACAGTCCAGGTCGGCACCTGTGTCACCCCCCCCCCACCCATACAGTCCAGGTCAGCTCCTGTGTCACCCCCCCCCCCACCCATACAGTCCAGGTCGGCTCCTGTGTCACCCCCCCCCCCCACCCATACAGTCCAGGTCGGCTCCTGTGTCACCCCCCCCCCCATACAGTCCAGGTCGGCTCCTGTGTCACCCCCCCCACCCATACAGTCCAGGTCGGCTCCTGTGTCCCC